>NC_056727.1:926486826-926721826 GCF_019279795.1 Protopterus annectens | reverse complement strand
AAAGTACTGTCTTGTGTTTTGACTATTTATTAAATATTTTTAAACTCTTTCAACTGTGGCTGTTTTGTAGAGATAATTTAAGCTCTTTAGAGTACTTGCATGCCTTTAGTAAACATGTACAAAGCCACTCTAATAGCTTTAGCCCAGAGCTATACTACCAATTGGATATTAATATTGCACAGTAATAATTGGGCACCCATTTATGGGCCTTTGAACAGCTGACAAATATTAGTGGGTGGTGGCAGCTGGTACTAAGATATAGTCTGGGAAAAGGGGACACAGCTGGAGAACCTGTGCCAGCCTTCCCCAGGAGTGTGCTTGTGTGTGTGTCTGTGTGTGCATCAGCTACTTGGGCAGAGACACGAAGCACTGGTTGGACAGAGAGGGTGCTGGAGGTTTCAGCTTGCCCACTAGGCTGAGATCTGGACCCTAGAGCTGTGCCAGTGCAGAGTCTTACTGGGGACCTGGAAAGGTAAGGGAGCGACCAGCCCCAGACTGACTGTGATCTCTGTGTGCTCTTAAGGGAAATTGCACTTTACTGTGTGTATTTGTTATCCCTTCCTTTGCCCCTCACTGGTGTTAGTGGTGAGGATTGAGGCTCCTTGATTGCTGGGCCAGGGCATGGGCATCACAAAAGCTTCGGGTGGAGTCTTACTGGCTGGGGGGCAGGGCCTCAGCACAGCCGAGAAAGGTGAGAGAAACTACAGCAAAAAATATCTATTGTTAACTATGCACTAAGAAACCAGGGCTGAAGGCAGTCCCAATGTTAGCTGCAGATATGTAGATTTGTCAGAGAGCAAAAGTAAGGCATGCCAAGGTAAAAGATGACCTAAAAGGGGCTGCATGAGTTAATGCTGGCCACTCAAGTTCAAACTCCTCCTTTACATGGCCACTCATTGAACACAGGTCATCTGAGTCAGTGTTCCATCCCTCTATACCATGTAGTCTACTAATATATTTGAATAATGAAAGTTATGTACTTACCATAATTGCTAGATCCATGTTGTTGTCTTTTGTCTGTCTCAACAGTTGGGTATATCAGATCCGAATGGATCAGAGCTTAACACTTTAGACTAGACTTTAGCTCCAAAGATCAGGCTCCTCCTCTTCCCATAATGAACCATCACCCTACCAGTCCTTCAGATCAAGTTTGCTCCAAACAGAAAGGTATCACAATCCCCAAAAGACACCCCTTAATTATCAGAAGCAACCAGCAGGTTGTTAAGGCTCCAGGTAAGACCAGTGTGGTCTGACAGAAGCCATAGACAGGTAATCTGGTGTTGAAATAGATAGATAAGGATCTAGCATTATACTGAGTACATAACTTTTGTATCCAATACTATTTTTTCTATTCATGTCAACAACTGGACAGAGTTCCCAGCTACATGAACTCTGGTAGGTACTATCGAAATATCTTTTGCAGAATGGTGGAACCGAAGGTGCCCTTGATCATAATTGTAGATTACACTCATAATGTGAATTAAAAGTATGACCTGTAGACTATGTATCTATCAATAGAGACATTACTGAAGAAAGACATAGGGGCAGCAATCTTTCTAGTAGAGTGCACTTTAAGGGTAAAGACAGCCCTCTAGACTTGCAAACAGAAGCAATACATTCAGACAACCACATAGACAAGTAACCTTGGTAAAACTGGACATCTTAGACTTAGAGAAGGAGATGGAGTTGGTCACAATTTCAAAGGTGCTTCGTATGATGCAAACAGAAATTTAGCTGGTGAACATCTAAACAGTGCAACTGATAAAAACCCTTGTTAAAAAACTTGTGGAAGAAAACCACTAAATGGATAGTCTGATTCAAGGAAGATGCTGAGGTCACCTTGGGCAGAAAATCTGAATCACTTCTGAGAGATACTGTGTCCTTATGAAAGATTAGACACTGAGACTTATATGACAGTGCTATCAAGTCTAAAATCCTTCTAGCAGAAGTAACAGCTAACAGAAAAAGCATTTTCCAATGCAGGCTCAAAAGGGGAGATAGTGAGGTCCTGAAGTAAAACTGTAAAGTGTCGGGGGGGGGGGGGTTAATGGATCTCTCAAAGGAGGAAGCAACAAAAAGTACTCTTTAAAAAGCTGCTGAAAGTCTAAGGGAAGCAATGGGGGTATGTTTTTCATCCACACGAAAACTACAAATAGCAGCAACTGGACTTTAATCATAGAACCGTCTCCCAAATGAAAAAGATTTGTCAAAAACTTGGAAATAGAGGAAAGTAGGTTTAAGAATAGGTCCAGTTGCTTGAAGCACATCCAGACTAAAAAATATCTTCCACTTGCTTCTGCATATCGTCCTGGTGGAGGGTTTTGAGAAGAGGTTACGTTGTGGTCATCAATAGGCAGCCTGGAATTTCTGGCAGTCTTTGGAAGTGGAGAAACCAAGCAGTCAGACTGAGGGATTTGATGTCTAAGGCCTGCTAGATGGATGAGAGAGCAGAGCCATACTGGGATCCAGGATCCAAGGTGGGTGAACAAAGTGGAGGGTAATGAAAAGAGAACAAAACTTGACACAGCCAAAAGGAGGAGATAATCACTCTCACCTCGCACCTGGCCACTTTCTGAAGGAATATGATTATGAGTGGGGCTGGAGGACAAGTACAAAGGAGTCCCAGGGGCCAAGTATGGACCAGAGCTTCCTCTGGAGACTGTCCCACCTGTGGGATCAGGGTAAAAAACCTACTGCATTTGGTATTAAATGGTGCTGCAAACAAATTGCAACAGGGCTGGTCCCAAAGGCTAAAGACCTTGGATGCCACCAAGGTTGAGTGACCACTTTTGTAGCAGAAGGACTGATCTGCTCAATTTCTCTACTAGAATATTGGATTTCTCGGGATTGCGAATCGCAAGAAGAAAGTGCTGGGAAGATATTGCCCACTGCCAAACACTGATCATTTCTCAAAAGAGGGGATAGGAATAGGTTTCACCTTGCTTATGTACCAGACAGCAGACATATTTGTCCATCTGAACAGGGATCACATCTGTAGAGAGTGGTCCTGAAAGGCTTGTAACAAAGATTAACACTCACATTTGTACTACAATGAAGTGAAGATTGGCCTCCGTCTGGAATCAGGTGTCCTCTACTGTTTTCCCTTCAAAATTACTCTCCACCCCAGAAGGGATGCATCTGTAGTCTGGAGAAAGAAGCATCCTACAGAAATCTGAGGTGATGCTATCCACCATTCAATATGCTGTTTGCATGTTGAGGTGAGTCTGACAGGATAATTCATCAGTTGGAAAAGGATGGACCACTGGATAAAGTGTTCACTGAAAGATTCTCACATAAGACCTCATGTATGGTACAAGGGTGATTGAAGCTTCCATGGATACCAGCAGATGAAGATTCAGATGAGCTGGATGATGGTACAGTAACACCTGGGAAGCTTGCAGATATAATGACAGCAGTCTGTTTGCAGGAATATGTCTACATTACAGGTAGTGTACAAGTGGCACCCTATAAACATGAATGTCTGAACTGTTTCCAGTGCAGATCTTTCCCAACTGACTGATTCTTAGGGACATGTGGAGAAAGGAGTCTCTGGCTTGAAGAAGGGAGTCTTTCATGGTGGCCAGTAAAAGCCAGTCATCCAGATAAGGAAACACCTGGAACCCCTGTAGTCTGAGTTGACCAGCAACCACTGTCATGCACTTGGTAAAAACCAGAGGGCTGTGATGAGGCCAAATGGCGGTGTTCTGAACAGAAAATAACTGACTCTCAGTGGGAAGTGAAGGTGCCTCCTTGACTGCATGGTTATCTTAGTATGATAATCGGTATCCTGGAGGTGCATCAAGCACATCTAGTCATCCTTTCTCAAAAGAGACAATATGGACTGCACTGTGACCATCTGGAATAATAAGTTATGTACTCATCATAGCGTCCCATGTGAGTTGTTCATCTTGCCTTCATTCTTTACTGATGGTTACGGCCGTATGCAAAGCTCAAGGTCTTCCAGTAGCTCGAGGCCAAGCCCCTATCCCATGATGCACTGTGAATTACCTCAGATCTTGTTTGCTGCGTGTACTATAACCATATAAATGAGCTATCCTCCTATGGACAGGATGAAGAATTGAGCAACCACAATGAGACCCTACCTCTAGGTCAACTATCAGCCAGGAGGGGGAAGGAGGGAGGGATGTAAGAATGAAGGCGAGATGAACAATTCACATGGAACGTTATGATGAGTACATAACTTCTTAATATGAAGTTGTTCAATCTTGTCATTCATTTTTTACTGATGGGTAGCATCCCTAGCACCATCAATCTCGGGTGGCTTACAGGAGTACATTATTCAGAATTGTAGACCCAAAAGAAGCCCTGTCCCTGGAGACCTTATCAACTTTGTAATGAGTAATAAAGGTATGAGGTTTAGACCAAGTGGCTGCTGCACAAATGTTATGAAAGGGTAATTTGGCTTGGAACGCAGAGGATGTAGAAACTGCTCTGGTTGAGTGAGCTTTAATCTTGTGTTGTAAACGCATATTAGCAACTGAATAGACAAAGGTGATACAATCAGATAACCATTTAGACAGAGTTGTTTTAGCCACTGGTCTACCTTTTCTGGCTTCAGATAATGAAACAAAAAGCTGGTCTGATTTCCTGGTATCTTTTGTTCTATCCAAATAAAATCTGAGTTTTCTGTGAATATCAAGTTTGTGCAGCATATATTCAAACTTATTAGAATGATTAGGGAAGAAAACTGGTAACTCAATGACTTGGTTGATATTAGATTCTGAACAAACTTTGGGCAAAAAGAGGGGGTTTGTCTTAAGAGAAACTCTATCAGCATGAAAGATCAAATGAGGAGGGCTGATAGATAAGGCTTGAAGTTCTGACACTGCGGGCAGAAGTAATAGCTACCAGAAAAATAGTTTTCCACGACAAATATTTGAGGTCAAAATATGATGCTGGTTCAAACGGGGGAAGGATTATATGAGACAGCATAAAATTTAGATTCCAATGAGAATAAGGAGTTTTCACTGGAGGTCTCATATGAAATGTTCCCTTGAGAAAGGCCTTGGATAACTTCTGGGACATTATATTTAGCCCGTCAATTCCGAGATGAAAGTTAGATATAGCAGCCAACTGAACCTGAACCTGAACTGTTGCGGCTGCCGCTCCTTTATTAAAAATCATAGTCAAGAATTCTAGTATGGATGTCAAGGGGGCTTGGTAAGGATCACAGTTCTACTTAGAAGCCCATATGGAAAATCTCTTCCACTTACTAAGATATAATCTTCTAGTGGACGGCTTTTGAGAAGACAAAAGGATCTGTTTTTGTCTCATTGGGGAAGTTATGAAGCCTGGCTATGAGGGGAACTGGAGCAGCCAAGCTGTCAGCTTCAGTGACTGCAGAGAAGGATGGAGGTCCCCTGACGGATGTGTCAGAAGGTCTGGAACTGGGTCCAGAATCCAGGGATCCTCCAAGAGATGATGTTGACGGCATGGAAACCAAATCTGCAGAGGCCAATGAGGGGCTATAAAAGAATGATGGCTCTTCCCAGGAATTTTGCTTTCTGTAGAACTCTGGGTATCAATGGGATCAGTGGACATGCACAGAGGAGACCTGGGGGCCAATCTTGTATGAGTGCATCTCTCGGGGCATCTCCCAGAGGAGGAATCAGGGCAAAGTAGCGTCTGCATTTCATGTTGAAGTGGCTGGCGAAAAGGTCGCAGCAAAGGCTGACCCCATTTGCGGAAAATCCCGTCCGCAATCTCTTTCTTGAGGGAGCACTCATGCAGCAACAAGATTGCCCTGCTCAGTTTTTCTATCACGTTGGATCTCCCCATGTGCGTTGCCAACAGAAAGCGCTGGGAGGAAACAGCCCACTGCCAAACTCTGAGGGCTTCTCAGCAAAAGGGGTAAGACTTGGTTCCCCCCGCTTGTTAAGTCCCAGAATACTGACATATTGTCTGTCTGAACTGCAATCGTTCCTAGGGGAAGAGAGTCCTGGAAGTACTGCAATGCCAAAAGTACTACTGCAATGCCAAAAGTACTACTCTCATCTCCAGAACATTGATAAGCAATGTGACTCTTGATCCGTCCGTGTGCCTTGGGCAGTCTTTCCCTGAAAATGCCCCCACCACCCTATCAGGGAAGTGTCCGTGATCACAGTGGCTACTGGAGGGGGTAGGACAAAGGGGCGTCCTATGGATACATGAAGAGACGTCAACCACCACTGGAGATCTTTCTTGCAAGAGCTCGTAATTAAAATTGTATGACCCATTGGAAGTTCCTGATAAGACCACTGAGTGAACAACAGCCACTGAAGAATCTGCATATGTATGCTTGTTAATGGTATAGCCAGGATTGCTGCAGCCATCAAACCCAATACTTTTAGAACATCTGAAGCTGGTGTTCTGTCTTTCGATACCAATTTGCTGACGAAGAAGGAAGACTCATTTGATTGGTAGTCTTGGAGTGGTGGTTGAAGTGTACAACTCTGCCCCGATAAAAACGATATGCTGCGATGGCGACAAGGCAGACTTTTCTGAGTTAACTGTAATGCCTAAGTGATTGCAGAGTGCCATAGTGTATTCCCTTGCCTGAATCAGTTGATGCCTGGTGGTGGTGGCAAGGAGCCAATTGTCTAGGTATGGAAACACCTGGAATCCTAGATGCCTCAAGTGAGCCGTGACCACTGCCATGCATTTGGTGAACACTCTGGGGGATAGAGTAAGACCAAAGGGGAGGGCTCGAAATTGATAATGATTGGCTCCCAGCCGAAAACGCAGGTGATCTCTGGATGGCCTGGCCATTTTTATGTGGTAGTATGCATACTTGAGCTCTATCGAGCACATCCGATTGTCTTTCCCTAAAAAGGGAAGTATAGACTGTAGCGTGACCATCCAGAACTTCTCTTTCTCCATATATTGGTCGAGTCTGCTGAGGTCAAAATCGGTCTCCAGTCCCCCGTTTTCTTTGGAAACAAAATGAACCTTGAGTAAGTTCCGAATCCTGTTTGGTTTGCTGGGTCTGACTGAATGACTTTTTCTAGCAACTTGTGGACCTGTTGTTCTATGTAACTGGGTGGAATGTCCGGGATTGACGGGGGGGGGGGGTGACGAAAGGTATGAAAGTACCCTCTGGAAATGATACTTTGTACCCAGTTGTCTTTTATTTATTGTCAGGCATCCGGATACAAAGATAAGCGACCTCAGACTGCCTCCAGAGCAGGACAGTCAGGCCTCCTTTCAGGAGCACTGGTAGGATTGACCAGAGAAGTGATCTCTGTCACCCTGATGTTGCGGACCCCCTCTGCCGTGAGGTCAGCGTCTTCCACTATTACCCCCTCCTCTGCCCCTAGAGGGAGGTTCACCACGTGTGTCCGGAAAGGCTCCTTGGGCTTTCTGGAACCACATTTTTCCTCCCCTTTGGCCTTTGGGGTAAGGCAGAGTATGGCTGGAAAAATGGACTCCGACGGCAGACAGAGTCTTTCCCTCCTGTTCACACCTGGTCAAAATTTCCTTCACTTTTGGCCCAAAAAGGAATGAGCCATCAAAAAGGGTGTTTACGAATGAAGACTTAATGGGCTCCGCGAAGGAACACAAGCGCATCCAGGAATGTCTTCTGAGAGCAATTCCTGTACCTGCTGCCCTACTCATTCCATCAGCTGCATATGATATGAGATGCATGGATGAGTTGACAATAGAATTTAGGGTAGCAAGCTGGGCAGCAACTTTGTCAGAGGCCCCTGCAGCTACCGTACCCTGAAGAGCATTTCCCAATTCCTTAAGATCTCTTTGCAACCTAGTGAAATGGGTCAAATAGTTCAGTGAATGTAGATTAAAAGTTGCTGAGCTAAACATGCTTTTCCCATATCTATCCATGATCCTAGACTCTCTATTAGGAGGATGAATAGACGAGGAAGACTCGGACATTTCTTTTTTGGTGGCCACCACCACCAACATGGCATCAAGAGGGACTCCTTTGGACAAGAAAGTTTTATCTGGTGGAGTGGATATAAACTTATTAGACCTCCTAGGAACAGGCTCCATGGACTCCGGTGACTCCCACGCCCTCCGAGAGACCAAATGCATGAGCTCATCGAAGGGTGGAGACACCCAAGAGGTGGAGGGTTGAGACTCGAAAGCCTTCAGGAGAACTGACTCATCCTGAGTAGGGCTTTTGGACTGTCACTCACCCCTCTGCCTAAGGATCTCAAGTATCTCAGCAAAGGAGATATCCTCAGAGGCGGACCGCCCGGACCCTTCCGACTCATCCAAGTCAGTGTCAGATGTTAAAGACTCCTGTAGGGAGTCCAAGTGTCTCCTCTGGCATAATCTCTTCCTGGGAACCTCCTCAGTGGGGAACTTCTGGGGAGGTCTCGGAAGAGCAGGGAGCACCCTGTGGGGTTACCTGAGGCTCTGGGTCTCTAAGCCTAGCCTGGACGATGGAAGCAGAAGCAGACACAGGCGCTTTGGGGGATGAAGAAGCAAGGCCTGAAGTAGAGGATGTCTTGGGGGAAAAGGCTCTCCTCATGGCTTCAAAAGCACCATGGCTCAGATGTGAAGGAGTCAATGGACTCAAAGGAACCGCCAACCCCTCCTGCACCGAGGCTGTGGGCTCCGAGCCAGAGGTAGACGCCGAGCTTATCCGAGCAGAAGCCCTGAGAGGAAGAGTCGGCACTGACAAGTCACTTCAACTATCCTCCCCGGATCCGACTGGAGAGTGTCAGCTACTAGAGTCCTCGGTCGGCGCAGAGGACACTGGAGCAGGTCTTGGCTCCACTATCAACGATCAACAGGTCTGCTTCCTCTGGCTCTGAAGATCTGGTACGGCTCAGAGGAGTAGTAGTCAAGTCAGGAGTAGTAGTCAAGTCAGGAGTAGTGGTCTTCGGCTCTGAAGCCGCTTGGATCGGCGCCAACAATTTTGCAAGGCCTGGTGCCTGTAAAAGCTTCTGCACCAATCGATCCATATCCAAATCCGGCAGGCTAACGGAAGACCTAGAAGAATGCACAAACAGTGCCGACTGAAGCAGTGGAGATAGAGGCCTTTCAGATACTGGCTCCAAGGCTGTGGGCCGGCTCCGAAAAAAAAAAGACAGTCGGCTCCAAGGCCTGTGGAGCCGATGTCACAGAATCTTCCAACTTTTTAGATTTTTTTAGAATGCTTAGAGTCCCCAGAAGATCTTGGAAGACTTGCTGGCCAAATCCTGGTCATTTAAAACTTCTTGAAAGGGATGCTTTAACAAACGTCTGTCTACCAATTTCCTTTTCCTCTCTAGTAACACTCTCAAGGAAAAAGAATGACAAATGCTACAAGACTCCTGCAAATGGACAGCTCCTAAGCAGTAAACACAAGTTACATGTCCATCAGTAACAGAAATTTTTTGACTGCAGTCTTGACACTTTTTAAACCCAGATTTTGGGTGTTTATCTTTGTCATCTGCCATTATGCTACTAAGGAAAACACAGATCCAATAATCAGAAAAATCCTAGGCTCTTAAGACAGACACAGACACACACACACACACACACACACACACAAGGAGCCTAAGAAAAAAAATGCACACAGTATGATAAGCTACTCAACACAAAACCTAGGCTCTAATAGCACACCACACAAAGGAGCCTAAGAAAAAATGTCACACCAAATATAAGTAAACTACTAGGCTCTAAACTGCACACAGAAAAAAAACCAGCCTGACAGGAATGAAAGTTAACTTCTAATCTAAGGCCAAAATACAAAAGGCCAACACTAGAAAAAGCTATAGAGAACTCAGCACAGCTCCTCGTGGTGTCCAGCAGAGCTCCTAGAGCAGCAGAGACCAGAAAAGACAAACTTTCCAGATTCTAAGTTTTTTTTTTCTGCATTTTTGACTTTTTAAGCCTTTCGATTGCTATTTCTGCCTGTTTTATTCTGCTATTACCTGTTTTTACTGTTTTTAATAGCTTGAATTGTTTATTGCACTTGCTTGTTTAAGTTTTGCTTAAAAGTTAAACAACAGGCTAATACACTCAAGTGTACTAGCTTTTGATAGCATTTAGTCAAAAAACACAGCATTTATTGTATTTTCTGCCTATCTGAAAAAAACTTGAAAAAAACAAAAAAATACTCTTGTTTTCCATACTTTTCTAATAGTTTGTTCCAGTGATCAGATTTTGCTGATCCCTGGGCTTTGTCTTGGTTCCTGTTTTCTCCATTTTCCTTGTTTGGTCAAGGGGTAGTTTCTTTACTCACTAGTGGGAGTAGGGAGTACTGAGCTGCCTGTTTGTCCTCAGAGGAGTGGTTTAAGGCAGTAACTTGTAGTTTATTGGCCATTTTGGGTCATTTCCTGTCTTTTCCAGCCCCTGCTATAAAGCACGCTTTGGTGGGCTTTTCTGGCTATAGAGAACTCAGCACAGCTCCTCGTGGTGTCCAGCAGAGTTCCTAGAGCAGCAGAGACCAGAAAAGACAAATTTCCAGATTCTAAGTATTTTTTTCTGCATTTTCGACTTTCTAAGCCTTTCGATTGCTATTTCTGCCTGTTTTATTCTGCTATTACCTGTTTTTACTGTTTTTAATAGCTTGAATTGTTTATTGCACTTGCTTGTTTAAGTTTTGCTTAAAAGTTAAACAACAGGCTAATACACTCAAGTGTACTAGCTTTTGATAGCATTTAGTCGAAAAACACAGCATTTATTGTATTTTCTGCCTATCTGAAAAAAAAACTTGAAAAAAACAAAAAAATACTCTTGTTTTCCATACTTTTCTAATAGTTTGTTCCAGTGATCAGATTTTGCTGATCCCTGGGCTTTGTCTTGGTTCCTGTTTTCTCCATTTTCCTTGTTTGGTCAAGGGGTAGTTTCTTTACTCACTAGTGGGAGTAGGGAGTACTGAGCTGCCTGTTTGTCCTCAGAGGAGTGGTTTAAGGCAGTAACTTGTAGTTTATTGGCCATTTTGGGTCATTTCCTGTCTTTTCCAGCCCCCTGCTATAAAGCACGCTTTGGCGCGAATTAGCGCGGAGCTGCCACTGTTGCACACTAGGGCAGCGCCGGTTAAGCAGGTTTAAACTATTTGGGCTACCTAAAGTCCACTCTTCAAATTTTCCCTTAAAACTACCTTCCTCGAACTATACTACTGATCAAATCAGCGTATTCTATAACTAAAAAGATCATCTCTACTTGACTCCAAGTAGACTATTCTCTATCTGTTAAACCTAGCACTTGCTCCTACAGTACTTATTACCTTGATACGGCACTCTTGTCATAGATAGTACCCCAAAAAGGCAACCCCCCATTTCTCGGTCACCCACGTCCCCCGGAATCTTTTTTAAAGTTTTTTGTCTATTCTTCTAGCATGTCAAGGGATCAGTTGCTAGTGTCCTCTCCTGCTCAGCTGGTGAACCTGGGAATATTGAGGCAATGTTACAATTGCCTCATGTACACACAACCCTCTCCTCCTCCCACAAAACACAAATACATGCGAGAGATGCAACTATACGGCCAAACTGGAGGCTGAGCTCTCTCAACATAGGACTGGCAAGACCAGTCAGGAGGAGAAGGTTACCACACACACTATAGACCCAGTCTCACATAGTACCATTACAACCTCAAATCATACACATAAACACACAAAGACATACTCGGAGGCTCTGATCAAAAATCTACCAAAACAGCAGAGGCCACCAAAGCAGACACCCAAACAACCACCACCTCAGAACACAACACCTGCAACACATAGACCTCACAGTCAGAGTGTCAAACAGTCACAGCCCTTAAGGCCAAACACAATGCCAGACACACTAGTCATTGGTGACTCCATAGTCAGACACACTGGCGTCCCGCTCACCAGACTGAGTAAGGAGAAGGTCACAGTAAGCTGCCTGTCGGGCGCTAGAATCCGCCACATAACGCAAGCACTCAGGTCTCTCAACAGCAGGTACAAATATGACTCAGTCATTGTCCACGCTGGTGTAAACGACCTGAGACGTACCTCCTTGGACTACATGAAAAGAGACATTGAGGAGCTCTCTGATTATGTAGCCCAGGCAGGTATGACCCTGACCTTGAGCAGTATCCTACCTTCACCAAGAATGATGCCACAATACAGAGATAAGATGATCAGCTTTAACAATTGGCTTAAACACTGGTGTCATTCAAAGGGGATCCAGTATCTGTCTGCCTGGGATGACATGCTGGACAAGCCACGCTGCTTCGCAAGGGCGGCTTGCACCTGTCACCCTGGGATTCGGATATTGGCAAAGGCTCTTGCCACCCCCATAGTGCCTTTTTTAGGCAAGGCTCAAATTCTAAACCTACCACCCTAGAACACAAAAATGGAAAAAAACTAAGGGTAATGCTGCTCAATGCCAGAAGTCTAAATCTCAAAATGCACGCACTCGAGGCCCTTCTCAGTATGGAGAACATCGATGTCTGTGCTGTGACAGAAACCTGGTTCAAGGCTCCTGAGAGCACCCCAGCGCTATCAGGTTTTACCTCATATCATGCGTTCCGGCCCCAAAATCCGGACAATACCAAGAAAGGAGGGGGGGGTATCCATATTCATCAAGGACACCCACACCTCAAGACTGGTGGCAATGCACGATGCATCAGAGACCATCCAGGTGCAATTAACCATAGGCAAGACTGCTCTGCAAATTGTAGCATGCTACAGGCCACCCTCACAAACTCAGGAACCTCACATGGCCTTCCTGAAAACACTAGAGGGGATAAATGTATCATCAAACACCATCATACTAGGTGACTTCAATTATCCTAATATAGACTGGGAACACTACTCAAGCCCAAACACCCTAGCCCAGAAGTTCCTGGAATTCATAAACTCAAATGCCATGGAACAACTAGTCACCATCCCCACAAGAGGAGATAACATACTTGATCTCATCATCACGAACATGGGAGCACAATGTTCAACACCGGAAGTATACCCCTCACTGGTGAGATCAGATCACAAACTAATCTCGCTGGAGGTCCTCATCCCACCCCACCTGAAATAAAAAGACTACAGTAAAGAACTTCTCAAAGCTGACTTCACACTTCTAAAGACTAGTGTGGTCTCCTTTAAGGCCCCGAGCAGCGGAAAACAGTACTCAAGCCACTGAATCACTTACAAATGCCTTCTACCAGCACCTGCAGGACTGCATGGATAAGGCAATCCCAAGCAAAACAAAGACTCTTTGTACCAAAGGCAAGCGTCCAGTCTGGTGGACCCCAGCCATAAACAAACTCTACAACAAAAGGAGGAAGCTACTACAAGATAGAGCAAAATCCTTAAAAGGTAAGACACCCTTGATCACTATAAGTAAAAACTAAGAGCTCTCATAAAATCATCCAAAGCAAATTTCGAGAGAAAAATAGCTAAAGACTCAAAAGACAATCATAAGGCCTTCTTTAGCTATGTTAGAAACCTAGGAGGAAACTCCCAGATATGCTCAGAACTAGTTCAAAATGATGTGAAGATTACTGATCCTACAGACATTGCCAACATACTGGCTGACAGGTTCAGTGCAAACTTCTCCCCTCCCCAAAGGAGAGATATCTATACCAAACGATTGCAGCTCCCCAAACATCTCCAACGCCCAAGTGAGAACTGCTCTCTCCAAAGCAAAAAACACAGCATCCATGGGACCTGATGGTGTCCCCGGCTGTGTGCTCCACGAACTCAATGAGGAATTAAACCCACAGCTAGGACAGCTGTTTAATCAAAGTCTTACCTCTGGATAGTTACCCAGGGAGTGGCGCACTGCAACTGTGGTCCCACTTCACAAACGCCGTGCCTCCACAGACCCTGGAAATTACCGGCCCATTAGCTTGACAAGCCTTATCTGCAAAGCCATGGAGAGGATCATAATGGACCTCATAAATAAAGACATAGGGAATTTGCAGACTTTGGATCCAACCCAGTTTGGCTTTGTCAAAGGCAGATCATGCCTTTTAAACTTAGTTGACTTTTTCGAAACAGTCACCAAAGCCATTGATGATGGAAAGGCAGTCCATACAGCCTACCTCGATCTGGCTAAAGCCTTGATACAATACCCCACTCGGGTATCATTGAAAAACTCATCAGCTTAAATGTTAACCCATACATCACAAGATGGGTTGCAAACTGGCTGAGTGACAGAACCCACAGGGTCAGAGTTGCTGGCGCCATGTCAGACTCAAAGCCTGTCACAAGTGGTGTCCCACAGGGCTCAGTCCTGGGCCCACTCTTGTTTGGCATCTACTTTTCGAAGTACAAGCAAACACAGGAGGGTTATGGCTGACAAAGTTTGCAGATGACTGCAAACTGGGCGCCATAGTAGAAAACACATCTGACACAGATATCCTTCAGAAGGGTCTCACAGAAACGGATAACTGGTGCCAGAGCCACGGCCTAAAGTTAAATGCCAAAAAATGCATAGTCATACCCTTCGGGAAAAACAAGGTTACCCCTAGCTACCAAATAGGTGGCAATCCACTGAGCACAGAAGAAGTTATCAGGGACCTGGGGACCCAGGTTGATAGTAGTCTGTCATTCGACACCCATGTAGCTAAAGTAGTTAGGAAGACCTTCTACATTGCCCATCTTATCATGAAGGGATTCTCATCTAGATCACGGGAGGTCATAGTCTCCCTTTACTCATCACTCATCAGACCAATGATTGAGTACAATGCCCCATTCGGAATGTATCTGACCCGACACTTGCAGCAGCTGGAGAGGCCACAAAAGTTCCTCACCAAAAGGATAAAGGGTCTCAAAAATCTGTCCTATGCTGCCCGACTGAAAGAACTCCAGCTCTATTCAGTAAACACAGCTTGCTCAGAGGTGATCTTTGCCTAACATACAAGGCCATGTCAAACCCAGATTTGATGTATATGCTTCACCTCAAAAAATCTAGATCCATCAGAGCCACAAGGGCGGGAGACTTAAACCTCGACACGGCTATTAATAGGGCGTGCTGGAGGGATAGATTCATCACCCAAAGACTCCCTATGCTGTGGAACAAAATCCCGGTACATGTGAGGCAGAGCACCTCGCTGGCCTTGTTCAAGAGAAATCTTGACCAATGGATGGGAGATCGCAGATATACCCCAGGGATTACCTCAGTGTCACTGCTCGACAGAGGCACAGCAAAATAATGGGTATAGTTCCCCATACTAAAGGGGTGGCGTAAGCCACAAAACGATGGGCTAGGCTTGTAAATGCCCTCGGGCAGATAGCCTAGTATGAACCTATGAACCTATGAATCTATAAAATATCTCTGCAGAGATACTAAACTCAGCAAAAAGGAACTAGGCCAACAACGCACGAGGCCGATATATATATATATCTATATATCTATATAAGCTAAATAATCACACATGGGAAAGGGGAGCTTTTAAGAAGCTATACAAAGCGAACTACCTAACTAGCAAATTATTTAGAAAAATTTAGCAACAATTTTTAGAAATAACTGCTAATAAATATCTTTTTAAAAAAGTACTGGCCCGAGCTTGCACTGGAACCTCCGATCAGATGCAGCAGCAAACTAGATCTGAGATAATTCACAGTACATCATGGGATAGGGGCTTGGCCTCGAGCTACTGGAAGACCTTGAGCTTTGTATACGGCCGCCGTACTGGAGCCGATGGATCAGCTCTGAACCCATCAGTAAAGAATGAACAGTGAGTTTGAACAACTTCACATTGTTGGTTTTATAAAGAAGTTTAGTTAACAGAGTTCCAAGACTGGCCTGTGGTCGCTGTTCTTGGGACTAAAAGAACCTTGAGTAGACTCAAGATCCTCTCTGGTCTAGTGGTACCTCCTAGATCACTCATTTCTTGAACAGCTTTAAGATTTCTAGAACCTCTGCCCTTCATGGGGTGGGTGAAATGTCTGGAAGGAACTTTAATCTTATTTTTGGGGAGGAGAGAAAAAGAATAAAATAGCTTTTTATGATTCTCAGTACCAGTGATTTCTGACCTGGCAATCAGGTGCAAAGACAAGTGTCCCCTGACTGCCTCCAGAGTAGGGTAGTCATGCAAACATTGAGGAATGCTGAAAGAGTTGGTTAGTGAATGGACCTTAAAACCCTTGGGACTGAGCACCACGTCTGCCTCTAGGGTGACATCCACTGGCATTCTACCACTGTCTGGTGGGGGGGGACTTTTACCTCTGAGAACGTATGGGGAAAAACCCTGGCACTTTCAGAATCACAAGCATGTTCACCCCTTTGGTTACGGGAAAATTACCTTTGCAGGATGGAAAAAATGGATTCTAATGGCAGAATGTTTTCCCCTCTTGTTCACTTCTGGTAAGAGTATTCTTAACTTTAGGTCCAAAAAGGGTGGACCTATCAAAAGGGGCATTCAGAAAAGATCGGTTAAAGTTCTTCTCAAATTCACAAAGACACAAAGGCATTGTGATTAATGGCAATGCCAGCATCTGTTGCTCTCAATGTCCCATCCATGGCAATGGACAATAAGCATATGGATGTATTGGAAATGGATTACATGGTAGCCAACTGCAATTTCTTGGACTCTGCTGTTGTGGCAAAACAGAAGAACATGGAGACCTTCTTAGTAAAATCCCCCTGCAAACAAGACAAGTATGCCATATAGATTAGTACATGTACAGCAAACTTTATTCTAGCACACACATACTTCACAAATCTGTCCACCTCCACCACGATAACATCTACAGGGGGCCCCCCTTACTCCACTGTGCCCTGTCCTTGAAGGGGTAATAAAATGTTGTCTGGCTTACAGTGTACTGATTCTACCATGTCTTGTTCCTTTCAAGCCCACAGGGACATGTCAACTAAATTGCCTGCAGTGGGAACCAGCCAGGATGTAGAAGGGCTAGACTCAAAAGACCACAGGGATCACGGACGACTCCTGAGAAGGGGCATTGGTGGACCAATGTCCTTTCTGCCTATGAAATGCATGACATATGAAGGTGACATCTTCCAGGTGAGATCTTGGGGATCCTTCATCCTTATCAAGGTCAGTGTCTTCCATGAAGGACTCCTGTGTGGAGTTCAAATGACTCATTTTGCATTGATGTTTCTTATGTACATAAACAGGAGTGCACAGGGAGAAACCAGAAGCATCAAGAGAGGGCTGGACTTGCCAGGTCTGACTGTCCTAAAAGTATAGTAGGAAGGGGAACCGAAGATCCTGAAAGAGCAAGGGTTTTGTGTGGATCTCAGCAGGAGTAAGACACTCACTCTGAATGAATCCTTTCAAAGGCCTGGAAAGCTGAAGCTAGCTCCAAAGAAGGGGGAGTCCAAAGTCCTGACAGAAGATCTTCCCATAATATGACTCAGTTTGGATCCAGAGTCAAGTTCTCACGGGCCTAGGCCCTGAAGGGTAGAGTTGGCTTGGAGTGTCTCAGAGTTGACCCTCAACCCCTAGCATCAGCTTCTCAGCTCTGGAACCCATAGAGATAAGACAAAGTTGAAGACATCCTGATGACCAGCTCTGAACTGAGGTACTATGAAAGCATACCCAGATATAACAGTACCTGGATTCTAAGGTCTGATCCAAGGAGGAGATACCAAACAGGGAGTGAAAAGAACAGGTTCCACTAGCCCGTGGGAAGAACTCGTAGCTGAATTTGGGTCATCTGGAAGTTCCTTATTATCCTACTCGCATCTGCTTTTATGAGACTGTTCAAGAACTGCACCAATATAAAAGATGCCACTGACAGCAATCTATGGCTCCACTGACTGGTCAGGGATCAGACGTGGAGGGGATATCTCGGGAGAAAAAGCCTATTTCCAAACTGCAGGAAATGGTCGGGGACTAGATCTGAACTTGATCCAAGCCTGGAGTTGGAATTGGAGCAGTTAAGTCTGAGGGTTGTGAAACATTTGCATCCTGGCCAGAAACTTCCATAGGATCTAGAGACTTTTTACAGGACTCCTTAGCACCTTCAAGTTCTTTATTCTTTTCCTTTTCTCAGTTTGTCTGAGGACTTGGTTTGAGGGACCGCTAGACAATGAAGCAGCTGGTTCTCCTACAGTGGCAGGAAGAAAGTCCTTTAGAATAAGTTTGGACTGCTAGTCCAAAAGGGCTCAAGGTCTGAAGAAAGAGCTTCACAACAAATGTAAAAGTGTAGGAAAAACAAAAGCCAGTAAGACAATGCAAATTGATTTGCCATTTATCTTAAACTGTTTTTTTGTGCTTTCATGCTTTATGCTTACAACTTTGTTTATATCAGTGGGTATATACACCTGAAACAGTTCTCACTGCATCTGTTTACTTTCTAGCATTCCATCTTAATTACCAACCCTCTCATCAAAATGTGCTCTTGCCATCCTCTTTGTATCTGCATATATCATTGCATTTACCAGTTCTAATAGCATAACTATAACATCTCACTGTTATGGATAATTTTCTGTTTACCCACATAAAGTACTGGACATCCATCACAGTATGCAGAATAAATCACAGAACTGTGTGTGGTAGTCTGTTCTCCCATATGTTCCACGTTTTCTGCTGTATAAGAACATGGAATGGTTACCGTGTATTTACACATGCTGGAAAAGCTACAAACGGGAGTAGCGTTCTTATTGCTATCCCACTTCCTCCTCTTACTTTCAAGTTTTTGAAACACTTCCCTTTCTTGTAGATAAATTCAGTGCTTTCTCATACCACTTTCCACTAAAATTTTATGATCTTCCAAGTGTCACAAATAACGTCTTTCTCTACTCTCCATAAAGTAGTCTAAGATCATCTTTCTTGAGCAGACTACCTCCTCCTCTTCTGTTTCGGTCAGAGGTTTACACCTGCCTTGTCTAGCCACCTCAACTTCTTTTATTTTTCCTTCTATTACGTTTTGGATATCCTTTACTCAAAAAACACAGCCTTGAGGTCACTCTCAGCTAACTCAAACTCCTCATCTTCAGTGGGTAACCTGAATGACTTTACAAATGAACTTTCCTTCACTTTCATGGATATGTGCTACTGTAATGTAAAAAAAATATTACTAGTAATTTTCTTCACTGAAATTCATGAACTTATTTTTTCTTCTTTCAGCATCCTTAGTTAGCTGTAGATTTAGAAGCTGTATACTTTTCTGGTTAAGTTTTCGCCTGTATTTTAGAAAACTAGATTATTTAGATAATGATAAAATCTCATAGAACTCACCTCACATGTTTTCCAATTCTGCCATTAGTAAAAGTAACTTGGTGATATCACTGCACTCCCAGCAATCCCAGACAGCTTCCAATAAACACAAAGCTGTTTTCCAATACTAACTTCAATAACATATAGCTTTTAGTTTATATTACAGTGAACATTTTTGCCTCAGAACCAAAGTTTAGAGTGGAATTTTATCACATTTTGAATATAACTGTCATCCTTTGTGGTACTGACAGGCTAGGGGGTTCTTCGTAATGTAACTTGACTGGTTATAGACTTTTCACTGAGCATCCTGATTCCTTTATATGCTATTTGTTTCATGTTTATATTTGAAATCTAATACAATTCCATTATTGTATAGGTCCGAAAGTCCAGTTCGTGAATGAAAGTGCCTACTACAATAAAAATTAAAGCCAGGCTGTTCCTTGAGGATTTCAATGAAGTATAGAATATGTGTTGTAGGCAACCTATCAAAATTTACTTGAATTCTGTCTGCTGAATTGAAAAAAACATCAACAGGCAGAATAACAAATTCAGCAAAACCACCTTTATACTACTATTTGCAGGAGGCAAGCCTTTCAGATTCCCACACTGTCAAAAACTTAAATATACGAACTCCAAGACTGCACAATACCAGGGAAAAAGGTGAACACACTTTGCCTTATATAACTTGCCTAATATTCTGCGATCTTGCTGCTGGGCGCTCTCCTAACCACTTCCCTATCAATGTGAATGTTATTCGATCACTTGGATTAGAATAACATGCAATCAAACACAATATGGGGAACTATATATGATTACGTATACGTGTGTGTATGTATATTTTATATATATATATATATACTTATCTATATATATATATATATATATATATATATATATATATACATACATACACACACACACACATTATATATATATATATATATATATATACACACATATACATAAATGCACACATACATACACAAACCCAAATAACATATGTGTACACAAAAAGTGCACTTAAAGGTGGCGGAGCCTAGATGGCCAACTGAGAGCAGTGAATTTTGAGAGCTCCATAAACCAGTATAATAATACATAGGAAAATGTTATTATTTTCAAGTTCAAAACCTCAGAAATCGATAGATAAAACTACTAAACTACATAAAAATCAATTTTGGTGGAGATGTACAAAAATTTTCCTTTCAAGTAACTTGGAGATATACTGAGTCACTGAATATGAACAACTGAAGGAATTCTCATCCAGATGCTGCTTTGAAAAAATAACTGCAATTGATGACATCTACCTTACAGTAACTATCTTTGAAGAAGGAAGGCTTAAAAAATGACTTAGAAAACCTCAAATTAAATTCTCAAAAACAGACTGATACTCTTAAGGAACTATTACAGCAACACCATACAAAAATAACAAATATAGAGACTTCTCTAAATGACATTGAAGGGAGACTCAAAGAGGAAGAATTCCAAACAGAATTTCTGTTTAAACAGAATACATGGCTGCTTAATAAAGTAGATTACTTTGAAAACAGGGAAAGGAGAAACAACATAAGGATCTTTGGTCTGCCTGAAAAACTGAAGGAGAAGACATTATGTCATTCTTAACCTGGATTACTGAATTTTTAGACTTGAAAGAGGGACTTTCATTTGGATTGAAAGAGCGCATAGAGCACTGAGGAAACTTGCTTCTAACTCAACAAATACTCCACCTAGATCCATAGTTATAAAATTTCTTTCATTTCTGGACAAGGAACTAATATTAAAATCTGTTTGGAGACCATCACCCTTAAAATACAATCAAAACCTGATAAGGTTTGACAATGATTATTCTTCCAGAATACTAGAACAAAGGAAAAACATTTAGCCAATATTACAACTGGTGAAACAAAACATTAAAGCACAGCTGGCCTTTCCAGCCAAGATAAAAAAAAACACTTTTTGCCAATGAGATGAGAACCTTTAATGACTTAGAAGAAGCTACTATATTCATCAAAATCAACAACATAGTGTCTATCCCAGAAGAAATGGAATGGATGGCCCCTACTCTTAAAAGAACAAAAGAAACAAATCATTGGACTGATGCTAGAAAGAAGAACCAAAATAATGATTCTAAGATAACTGTCCCAAAAAATAACTCTTACAAATACATCTCTCAAAGTATCAACTGATATGGTACTTCACTTGTCATCTGTTTTTATTTTAAAAAAAGGAGGGATTCTTAAACAACTGAGAAACAGTAATGATTTATTCAGAATGTTCAGAGTCCAGTAATTCTTCACAAACAAAAAAAAAAAAACATTAAGATGGGTTACTATTTACATTATATATAAGCCAAACAAAGCAACATATAATACAAACATAAGTCTTTCTATTCCTCTACTAGAACTCAATGAATACTTATCTTGTTCATTTTTCATTGATTTTACTTATAATAATTTAAGTAATTAACTAATTCAACAAGATACCATTCATCAGAGTTCAGACTCAAATGTTACAAATTAACATCATATATAATAGCAGTAACAGTAGAGTGTTTTGAAAAAAAAATGCTGTCATGGAGAATAATGCCTTATTCAGTTAAAGTATGATTTAGAAATGTCATGTATATCCTGGTTAAATAATAGTAGCAAGCTCTTAGTACAAATGTCATCATTATTCTGTCTAAATATAGTTAATTATCAATTATGGCATGTATCATAGCTTCAAGTGCTGTTTGATTAAGCCTGACATGGTGTATGTGGATGCAGCTGTATCTGGCAGCTGTTATTTGTTGCCATTTTCGTCTCCGGGAAGCTGTGGATTGCGGCTTGTGATCAAGGTTTATGAATGCTTCTGTATTAAGAGACAGTTGGTGTTTTAGCTTGGATTCAGGGGAAGGGGGTAGATAGATCTGTGATTTGGGATATTTTGGCAGAGAATGGTTTGTTTGTATGTCTGTTGACTGAGAGGTGGGAGGGTTGGAGGAGTGTGCTGTCTCTTGTTATGGCAGCTTGGTGGGAGTTTTTTTTTTTTTTTTATCTGTTTGCTCTGTTTTTTTCCTGGTTGCTGCCTCACTGAAAGGAAGTGAATTTAGGCTAGAAGTTGCAGTGAAGTGAAGCTGTGCTTCAGGTGCATTGTGAGCCTCTGGTATGCAGTACACAGACACATTAACAGAAGCAGACACTCCCAGGGTGCTATGGTAACAGGCAGAGTGACAAAAATTCTTAATAGCTCTGAGGAGCCTCTGAGATGATTCTCGGCAATGATGTTTTTGTTTAAAAAAAAAAAAATATATATATATATATATGTATATATATGTATATATATGTATATATATATATATATATATATATATATATATATATATATAAAATAAAAGGGCTGCTTTAAACCACATGTACACATATTCATGGTCTCCCAACACTTTGTTTAGCTCATTAAGTTGATTCTTGGAAAAAAAACACAATAGTTATGTAATGCATGATTTTAGTAAATCTTGACATAAAATATATAATCTTCATATAAGATGAAGCAGTCTGCTGTATTTAGATATTAAAGACAGGATTTAATAACATGGGCTTGTATATAACACCACTGTCTTAACTTGTCATACACACATACTACATTGAACATCAGGGGGAAGCATGATGATTTTCTGTAAATGTACACAAGTCATATAATTGCTTTAACTTGAATTGTGGTTTTGTAACACATCTTGACCATACATACTACTTAAGCAGTTACCAAGGTAACTGTTTTATACATGACATCAAACTGACAAAGTTGTTCAAGGGAAACAATAGAAGCCTGAACTAGGAATGTCACTGAATGTAACAATCACATTCTGAACAAATAGTATTAAATTGACAATAATCACTCAGGTTAACCTTTGCTGATTATATAAAATAGAATGTTGCCATTTAAATCTATAAACTTTCAGTATATGCCATAAAATGGCAATTTATGAATATGGAAATGGAACTTGTAATCATTAATCACAATAAGTGAATCTGTTGTTTTTAACCTATAATTTCACTCATTTTACAATAAGAAATGACACGTGTAGGAAATCGGGGAAGAGAGATGCACTGATAATTAAAATGCACTAACTTTCATCAATGTTTACATAAAACAAACTTGATGCTTTAAGTTAGCAACAAACAAAGTGATTACTTAAATGCTGGTAAACAATGAAATATAACTTCTGATATATCTAGTAAAATACATTGTATTATAAACATTAGTATAAATATTTCCATCTATTTATATTAAGTACTAAGTTTTGAAAGACTTCATCAGGAAGGGTGAATATGTTAAATAACTGTGCTATAATCTTTTACTGAGGTTTTATACATGATACATCCTACTTTACTATGCTTGAATTGCTTGTCATCTATCTTTCATGTAAATATTAATTGCTTATACAATAAGTAGACATTTATATTGTATTAGAATTCTGTCTAATCTAAAATAGTACTATATCTGTTCAAAATAATATAAATATTGCTTATTCCTATTACAAATATTCTGCATATGATTATTCAATTTATGGAGTTCAGATGTTCTGGATTGTCAAGGTATGAGTGATAATCTGATGGACTTAGATTTATCCATCAGATTAGGAATGATTTTCATTCCATGGCTAGTGCAGATCTTAATTTTGTTAACTTGTAATTTAAATGTATTACACAAAAACATTTTTAGTATGCCTGACCAAAACATTACTTTACTGGTAAACACTCAAAGTATAAAACTGATAATTTCCTTTAAAAGCTCAAACATATACTTTATAGTTATCAGAGGAAAATGTTTAATAGTCACAATAAAACAAAAAAATACATAGTCTAAATAACCTAAGACGGATTTAACTTTATTATCTTTAAATACCAATGGCTTAAACAATCCTAGCAAGAGAGCAAATCTACTGAAATATTTAAAACTGAGCAAAGCACAAATTGTCTTCCTTCAAGAAACTCATTTCAAAACAAATGAGAATTACAAATGGAATCCTAAGGAATATATATTGTCGCAATCCACTTATAAGACAAAGACAAAAGGGGTAACAACTGTATGGAAAACAAATGTGATTAACCCAGAAATCATTTACAAGTATGAAGATAAAGAAGGCCTTATGGCATTAGTAATAGTTAAATATAATAACAGAATATGGACCCTAGCCAGTCTATAGGCATTGGATCAGGAACTGTTAAAAAAACACTTGGATTTGATTTTCACTAATTATAAAGGCAACTTAACATTAGGAGATTTTAACTGTATATTTGATATTTCTGAAACTACAAATAAAAGACCACTGCATACATCTGCTATATCATAAGCTTTAAACAAGTGGGTAGAATAATTTCATCTTGTAGACGCTTTCAAATTTAAAAAACATAAATCTTTGTTGTTTTCCCATCAAGATCACAGATTTGGTACCCAAACTAGACTAGATAAAATATTTGCTGCGCATGACTTGCACTCCCTGCCCCTTTTCACACCACAATTCACTGATACTAAAACTTCAAAATGGATAAAAAAACATTAATCTTTAACTCCAGAATTCCAGCATATATAACTGAAATTAAAGAGTTCAAACCCTGGTTATTATCTGAATTACAGTTCTTAGATATTTACACAGAGATAAATAAAATAATGATATGGGACTCATTAAAAGCTTACATATATGGTAAAACCCTAACTTGGTATTAAAAAATCAGAGAATGGGACACTGAATTATTAGATCTACAATCTAAATTTGTTAGTAAAAGCTGAAAAAAATCAAAATCATTTGGAGATGAAAAAGAAATAGAAGTATTAAACAATAAATACAATGAAATTCTAATGCACAAAACTGGTTTAGCTTTAGAAAAACTACAAATGAATACCTTGGCCACTTCTCCAAATATCTACATAATTTAGGCACAAGAATCAAAATACAATCAAAAGCTAATAACATTAAAAGTATCTTCCATGAAAAGAAAGTGAAAAATGTCTCGGATATAGGTGACATTTTTGATGCCTACATTAATCACTCTATGGAACATTTCCAAAAAGAAAATATACATATCAATCAATTAAATCTAGATGAAAAATGTTCCAATATAAAAAAAAAAAAAAAGACCAGAAAAATTAAAACTAGATCTGCAAGCACCCATATCCTACAAAGAAATTACAGATACAATAAAAGAGGGTAAAAATAATAAAGCTCCAGGTACAGATGGCATAATTATGAAAATACATAAAAACTTTTTCCTTCAAAGATACGATCCCTCTTCCATAAAACACTATTAGAAATTCAGTCACTAACTTTAATACCACCCTCTTGGAGATATTCCTTAATCACACCAATCCTAAAGGAAAACAAATCCCCAAACCTCTGTACCTCATATAGGCCTACATCATTATTAAATGACTATAAGATATTTATGACGATATTAAAAGAATGAAAATACCACTCTTCAAAACAATAAATAATGATCAAACTTGAGTTATATATCATAGACTCACACGACAATATTAAAAAAATATTTTCTCTTATAGATTATATTAATAAAGAAAATAAACACTCAACTTGCTTAGATATAGAGAAAGCCTTTAATTCCCTAAATTTGGACTATTTATTCAAAATTCTGGTGTTATTTGAATTTCCTCCTTCCTCTGCTCATCTACTAAAGAATATATATATATATATATATATATATATATATATATATATATATATATATATATATATATATATATACACACACACACATATATATATATATATATATATATATATATATACATACACACACACAAATAATTTGGCATATGTTAAACTAGGTCCTTTCACCTCTGAATCTATACATATAACAAATTGTACTAAACAAGGATGTCCCATGTCACCATTTCTATTTGCTTTGGCTATTGAAATATTGGCAGATTCAATACGTAACAATACAAACATCAAAGGAGTAGATGTTTATGAACAATACATTTCTAAAGTAATGCTCTTTGCTGATGACATATTATTAACATTATCCAATACAAAAGAGACATTAGAAGAATTAGATATTTTAATTGACACATTTTACAGGTCTTCAGGACTCCATTTCAATAATTCAAAATCAAAATTTTTATTTTTAAATAAAAAAAGAATTGCAGATGAAGGGTAATCACATTATAGGGAAACAAGGATCTTCCTTAAAATTTCTAGGAACTGAGCTATGTAAGGATCATAATGAATTAGTCTCAAAATCTACAATAATATCGTCAATACAATTAAAATCTCTGTGGAAAAGTGGAACAAAATAATATTAACATTTGAAGATAGACTACAGTTAATAAAAATGGTTTTACTACCCACGATTGGCAATACAAATGTTACCAGAAAGGAATATACTCAAAGAAATAAACTCATGCCTAATAACATTTTTTTATAGTTTCCCGAAAGAAACAAAATAGCTTTAGTGCATCATATCAGACCATGGAACTAGGGAGGATTAAACTTTCCTGATATAGAAACATATATAAAAGCATCAATATCTTAAACAATCTCAGATTGGATAAGTCCAAATTATTCTGCAAATTGGAAAAATACTAACTGTAATATCAATAAATGAATTTGATTTACAAAAACAATTTCAAACAGATAAAAACAATTTGCCATGCACATATGTATTAGTATGCAATATAACATAACTAAGCTCACTAAAACTTGTATGATGAATTATTACATTGATTCATTTAAGAAAATTATTAATGCAAATACAGATTTAAAAATCTGGTTTGTTAAAAATCTTGTTTGATCTTTTAACACCATTCATAGTTACAATGAGCTATCCTAATATACAGAGAAATAATTAATTCCTGGGAACAGAAAGGATTTGTTTGTTGGTTTCAATGTATCAAAGAACTAAAAGTTTTGGATATGCAAACAACAGAAACAACATACAAAAGTCCACAAGACTGGCTAACTAAGCAAAGTATTCTGATGTATTTGCAAGATTTATGCAGAATAATTAGTAATTCTTCATTTAAAGAAATACCTAAACTTATGAAATCATATATAATGATTATGACATGGGAAATATTATTTCGAAATTTTACAAAACATTGATAAATTATAAAACACCACCCAAATCCTCATATTGGAATTATATAACAAAAGGACACTCATTACAGCTAACTGAAGAAATTAAATCAAATATTTTATTATCAATGAAACATGCATCCTTTGCACAATACTGGAAAGGTTTTAATTGGAAATGCTTGCACAGAGCATTCTTAACTCCAGACAAAATTACTAAAATGAATTCTTCCACAAAGGGAATATGTTGGAGGTGTGAGCAAATACACAATGCAGATTGGAATCACAATTTTTTCGACTGTGTTAAAATTAAGCCATTTTGGAATGGTATTAAAAACTTTTTACAAGCTTTATTTAATGAATCGTTTAACTTATCTAAAGCTCTAGTATTATTAAATGTGTACGAAGGTCCTCATTTGAATGAGTCAAATATCTACCTAGTATGAACAATACTTGCAATCTCAAGGAAGTGTATAAGAAGAAGATGGAATACACACACAATCAAACTTTGGAAGACTTCTACAGCCTACTGAAGACCACAGCATTGTTGGAAATTAAAATTAAAGAATTAAGGATTCATCCTAAGCCATTTATTAACAATCCATGGAAAAAAAAGTCTTATCATTGATTGACACTTTACAAAAACTGAACAGATACACTCTGATAACTGGATTGTTATACCTATGAAGTCATTGTATATATCGAGCTCTGTTATACTCTCAGGCTGATGTAAATAGTGTACATAGTTATTTAAGATGTTATATACAAATACTATGGAATTTATTCAACTCTATTTCAAAAATAAAAAAATTGAGAAAAAAGTGCACTTAACTACAAACTTTGCAAACACTACCACTTTGTTAAGCATAAAGAATGAAATCAGCCTCACAATTTGATAGCTAATGCTAAAACATGCAGTATGTATGAAGCATGCACAGGAAAATCTTATTTTTTGTGATTAAGTTAAAAGAAAGTTACCTAAAATGACCGTCCATGGCATCCTCTGTGGCATCTTTTGGGATTCCAACAATAAAAATTGCACATTTCTCCTAGGCAAGTAGAAATAATGTGTAAGTTATCATGCCAGCATTATCCTGGAAGTTAGTGCTAGTTCAGAAAACTAAGTCGAGTATGTCAAAGTACTAATATGGAAATACTTTAACATCTGCAGAGATCACTGTAAGAACATCTGAATGGAGTTCAAATTATACAGTAATTTTCTTGTTTTAACATTCCAGCATTAAGTAAAGACCTGCTTTGTATGTGCTTTAAAAATTTTGGATATGTTCCGTTCTTCTACGTAAATACTAACTTACTTTGAAAAAATGTCTGAAATACGTCAAAAAGAATGCAAGGAAATAATCAAAACAAGACACTCATGCAAGCCAAGTCAGACAAAACAGATTATTCCTGAAGTGCAATATAGGCATCCTTGGCAATGGATGCCTAGCTGAAAGGTAGGCTATTACTGACTGTAGGTCATCTCAGCATCGTTATCATAGCAGAAGAGAATTGAACATACTGCATTAGCAATATGCCCTGGCAAAGACAAGCAGACTGCGCTACTAAAGTCTTAAAGCCATTTCAACTGGTCTCCGCTTATGCTTAACGTTGGCACATGTGAGCATGTCCATACTTAACAACCTGCCTAGATGCAATGGATGCACAAGTCTAGCAAGGAGTAGGGTTCAGAAGTAGACCCCCCCCCCCAGGTTCCTAGGCCAAATATGGCACCCATTTCCTCTGGTGGTATGTTTATATGGGATACTAGCCTGATGCTGATGGCATTATGGGTGCAACAGTGTGAAGTGAGACACATGGGTACCCAGACCCTGAGATGAAACCTGCACGTATAAAAGAAGCATTGATAAAAGACAAACATGTCTGTCTGATTACTGAAGTTGCCAGTACAAGCCAGTGGCTGGAATAAATGTTTACTTCCATTCTGTTCCCTTGAAGGAGACTAGAATGCTAATTTATTTAAGGAAATTTCAGACAGCATCTTTTTATTTACAGATGCCATTGCTGGAAGCAACAAAGGCTGGTCCTTGAGAAGAACTATACTCTACAGAGCACCACTTAAGACTTCAACTCATAAAATGGACACATTCTTTCATCAAAAGATGACATTTGCTAGAAAGAACGTCTAGTACAAAAAAAGTGATGGTCACACAACAGCAAGACTTAAATAGGAGGAAGGGACTCAACCATAAATTATGGGTTCTAAAGACAGGAGTGTATTTTTAACATGAGTCTCAGGAGGCCATTCTCTCTAAGGAACTACAATGGTAACCTACACTGAGTCTGTGATTTATCCCCCACATGATCATAGAAGGTTAAGAGCATCAACTTGTCTATAAGCACTGATTTACCCTTCCACCAGACCATTGAAAGCTACAAAGGTTAACCTATAATAAGGCACTCTGACTTATTCTGCCACCAGAACACAAAGTTAAGAAGGCTGAAAATGTAACCTTTTAGAGTAAAGTCAGTCAAAACAAGCTCGGTAAGTCAGGCAAATTGACAAAGCTTAAGGATAACGCAAGAAACTCATGGCGATGTCCCTCATCACAAACCCCAGCAACTGCTTTGAGCTGGTACACAGTTACTTCACAATACACAGGATTTTATTATGCTGCCTGTAGCTATTGAAAGATGCTGGCTAAAGGTGGTCTTACACCGACAATGGCAATAATACAAGTGAAGTACATCACTGAATATTTCTGATAAATTCCGTAAGAAACATATATGCTATTTATCCACTGATGAATTTAATGTTATAAAAATGCAGTAAGGTGCACCACTGGTTCATAGGTATACACAAGACCAATGACCACCAGGGCCTTTATAAGCCTAGCTGTGCAACCCAACCCATTTGTGTCCATGTATCACAGGCACTTATTAGGATGGAGTATGTCAGTTAGGATGTGTCTAGAAGTTATGTAGGGGGAGTATGTTAGTTTGGGCATTACTGTTTGCCTCTATCTGAGACATGGGGGCCAGACCTAGGGTGAACCTACAATTTCTCTTCCCTTCCATTGGATAAGGTTACGCTTAAATAAGGTTAGGGATAGACACTGCTTCACATGGATCTTTTTTCCATAAGTGAGCTAAAATCACTCTGGCTTACACATTTAGCATGTACATTCATATAGTTTTAACTATATGCTATGAATATTAGCAAAGATAATAGAAAAATACACAGACCAGTAAAATAGCTTTATATAACAACAAATATGTCTCGTCCCTACCCTCATGAATGCAATCACTCTCAGAAGCTTAAACATGTTTCTTTTGCTCTGGTAAATACCATCCTAGAAATGTTATCAGGGATTATATATGTACATGTCAGCTGCAGCATTAATCAGACATTTTAATGAAATTCCCGGGTTACTGGAATATCTCGCAGAAGCTTCTTTTTTTTTTTTTTTTGTAACACTGAAGAAAGGAATGAAACACTATATGGCTAATGCTGGTATAAGAAATATTTACACAAAGGCAAATTAGATTAATTGCCACAATGAGGGGGAGGTATATCAGAAAGATGTGAAAAAAATTAGCACTGAAAAGCAAAAGATTAATCTCACGACTATACAGGTGATAGATATGAAAAGGCAGTCAAGGCTTAGATTTGAGCACACATGGGAGAAAATGTTGAATGTCCATTACTCAACAAACCAGTAGCAGGAGATATTTATGGGTTTAAATGGAGTCAAAGTGAGAAGTTTTCAGATCTTTTCCTGGAAATGTTTGTATAAGTATTTTTATACTCAAAGTAGGTTGAATAAGATGTCCCATAATTCTCTTGACAGTTGTTGGTGCTGCTGCTTTGAGTCTGGAATGCTTGAGGACAGGCTCCCTGTGTTTTGGTCAGTTAGAAGATTTACAGGTATACAAGCAATGAAAAAGTATTTGCCCCCTTCCTGATTTCTTATTTTTTTGCATGTTTGTCGCACTTAAATGTTTCATCAAACAAATGTAAATATTAGACAAAGATAACCCAAGTAAACACAAAATGCAGTTTTTAATGGATGATTTTATTTATTAAGGGAAAACAAGCTATCCAAACCTACATGGCCCTATGTGAAAAAGTAATTGCCCCCTAAACCTAATAACTGGTGGTGCCACCCCCTTAGCAGCAACAACTGCAATCAAGCATTTGCGATAACTAACAACGGGTCTTTCACATCGCTGTTGAGGAATTTTGGCCCACTCTTCTTTGCAGAAAAGTCAGCCATATTGGAGGGTTTCCAAGCATGAACCACATTTTTAAGGTCATGCCACAGCATCTCAATTGGATTCAAGTCCGGACTTTGACTAGGCCACCCTCAAAACCTTCATTTTGTTTTTTTTTTTAAGCCATTCAGATGTGGACTTGCTGTTGTGTTTTGGATCATTGTCCTGCTGCAGAACCCAAGTGTGCTTCAGCTTGAGGTCACGAACTGATGGCCGGACATTCTCCTTCAGGATTTTTTGGTAGAGAGCAGAATTTATGGTTCAGTCAATCACAGCAAATCGTCCAGGTCCAGAAGCAGCAAAGCAGCCCCAGACCATCACACTATCATGACCATGTTTGATAGTTAGCATGATGTTCTTTTTCTGAAATACTGTGTTAATTTTACACCAAATGTAACGGGACGCACACCTCCCAAAAAGTTCAGCTTTTGTTTCGGCAGTCCACAGAATATTTTCCCAAAAGTCTTGGGGATCATCAAAATGTTTTTTGGCAAAAGTGAGATGAGCCTTTATGTTCTTTTGGGTGAACAGTGGTTTTTGCCTTGGAACTCTGCCATGCATGCCATTTTTGCCCAGTCTCTTTCTTATGGTTGAGTCATCAACACTGATCTTAGTGGAGGCCTGCAGTTCTTTAGATGTTGTTCTGGGTCCTTTTGTGACCTCTTGGATGAGTCGTCTCTGCACTCTTGAGGTAATTTTTGTAGGCCAGCCAGGTTCACCACTGTTCCATGTTTTCTCCATTTGTGGGTAATGGCTCTCACTGTGGTTCGCTGGAGTCCCAAAGCTTGCAAAATGGCTTTGTAGCCTTTTCCAGACTGACAGATGTCAATTACTTTCTCATCTGTTCCGGAATTTCTTTAGATTGCAGCATGATGTATTCCTTTTTGTGATATTTTGGCCTACTTCAATTTGTCTGACAGGTTATATTTAAGTGATCTCTTGATTCAACAGGTTTGGCAGTAATCAGGCCTAGGTGTAGCTAGTGAAAGTGAACTCAGCTTTCCCAAAAATGTGATTAACCACAGTTACTTCACGATTTAACAAGGGGGGGCAATTACTTTTTCACATAGGGCCATGTAGAGGTTTGGATAGTTTTTTTATCCTTAATAAATAAAATCATCAGTTAAAAACTGCATTTTGTGTTTACTTGGGTTATCTTTGTCTAATATTTGTCTACTATTTAAATTTGCTTGATGATGTGAAACATTTAAGTGTGACAAACATGCAAAAAAAATAAGAAATCAGGAAGGGTGCAAATACTTTTTCATTGCAGTGTATTATGCAAAAACTATACGATCAATTATGGATAGGTAGAAGGATAATAGTGATAACATATTTCTTGAGGAATTCCATCAAAATTGGCATGTTAACAGTGAGAAAGGGACTTAGTAGCTGCAATAAAGCTTGCTGGAAAAAAAGGCCATTATAAAAAAAAGTGCAAATGAGGAAAACCTACAAACAAACGATGTTACAGACGTAATACAAAATATCAAGAGACCAGAATCACTACTAATGAAAGATATGAAACATATATGGTACAGTAAGAAGTGGCAATGTTGGGAGACCTTTAGAAAGAAAGTCCAGGATTAGTAAGTAAAGTTAAAGTGCTATATGTAAGCTCTCTGCAGCTCTCCAAAGTCTACAGCAACAATGGGAAAATCACAGTTGCCAGACCACAGACATATTTGTTTAGGAGGTAACAGAAGTAAAAGAATAAGAAGTCTTCTTCTACTTATAAATTGATACACACCAACTCAAAGTACAGATTAGTGACACAGCATTACAGAGCTTTCCTTGTTTTTTCTCTCGTTCTTTCTTTTGGTTTGATGCTTAGTGTGATTTATAGCACCAAGCAAAGTCATTTTTTGCCTGTTATAATTATTCATTTGACCCTCTCCCACACAAAATCTGGATGTAACCATGTAATTGCTCATAAATCTCCTACACTAAACCACTGCAAAAATCATAATGTTTTAGTGATTTCTGACTCTACAATTAGGCACATGGAATCTCCAATCACTGAGCAGAACAAAGACAGGGTTACGGTTACACTGAGTTGTTTTTCAACTGCTAGTATCTCCAACATCTCAAGGGCTGTAAAGACCCCTTCACCTAAGAAATATGGGCATGACATTGGTAGTAGCTAATGCGGGAGTGAATGGCTTGGGAAGGAGAACCTTGAGCGGCATGGAGAGAGACATGTTGGAACTCTCCATGCATAACAGAAGTACAGGTAAGACATTAGTCCTGAGAAGAATCCTTCCTTCTCCAAGAAGGATGGCTAGGTACAAAGAAAAGATAATTGGCTTCAGCAACTGGTTAAATACTTAGTGCCATTCTAGGGGGATCCAGTATGCGTCAGCGCTGGAACAAGATGTGCATCAGTACAACTTACTTTCCAAAGGATGGTGTGCACCTTTCATTCCAATGTTTCTGCAAACTGGCTAATGCCTTTGCTGTCCCAACAGTGTCTTTTAGGCAGAGCTCTGTATGTGCTTTCCAATGTGACAAACATATCAAACCCAATATTGGATGACATTCAAGTGGCTCTGCTCAGTGCCAAAAATTTCTAGAACAATTTGCCCAACCTTGATGCCATTCTGCATCTGGAACACATTCATATTTGTGTTGTTGCACAGACTTTGTGCAAATGTAAGGAAAGCACTACATTTACACGTGTTTTGCACTTATGTCTTCAGGCCTAATGGCAACTGTAGCGGTGACTCCATAACGGAGTATCACATCACATCAAAAATGATTCCTGGGGACCCACAAACTGAAGTAATTAAACTCTAAGTCATCCAAACAGGAACTACCACCAGTTTATAGCCTGTTAAAGGACATCCTCCACTGCCACCTAAAATCAAGTAAAGATTTTAAATTGTACTTGATGAAATCTCTGTTATCAAAAATTCTATTATCTTGGGAGACCCTCAATTAACTGGAGCAACTGTGCCTCTAATGTAACAATATGCATGAAGTTTCAAGATTTAATTAGCAAAAATACTCTGGACCAGATAGTTAACAAGCCCACTAGATCACAGAATATAATATTGAAACAATCTATACAAATATAGCCACTTTATGCATTATTCCCCAGATATCTCCCTGGTACCTCCCTCCACAATTAAGTTGAGCCATAAGCAAATGACTTTTTCTGCTCCTGCATCAAACATGTCAGAATTCAAGGATTTTATACATACTAACCTCAACAAATCCTAGGAAGAGGTCTCAGAATTTACTTATGGCAGTATCAACCACAATGCTGACTCAGCAAGCAGCTTGATGAGGGAGTTCGAGTGCCCAGTCAGATAAACATATTGCGTTGGCAAATCCCAACCAGAAAGAAATATAATGGGAAATTCTAAAACAAGCCATCTTCGTGTCCTTCTAGGATGGGGATCTCTCCTTATGACATCTGCTTTTCTGATCTCCAGACCAGAAATCAAAATGTCCAGCTAACTAAGTTTACAGATGACTGTAGAGTTATTTTTAAGCCCCCCTTTGCCATCCAAACACTCCAGCAAGAACTTCCCTGGAGTACTGCAAAGAGGCTGAAACTAAATGTTAAAAAATGCAATAGTGCTGTATTAGGTAGACAACCCCCTCTCTTCAGCAAGCAGCAAAGATGATGCCCCACTTCAAAATAAAAGTGTTTTAGGGACTTTGGTACACTGGTTTTAATTCCCTCTCTTTCAGTCATGTGACAACCTTAGTCAAGAAATCCTTCTGTTTAAAACAGCTAATAATCAAAAGAATATCATCCAGATCTAAACAGTTCATTCTGCCCTTATATGCTGTACTGATACATAACACCCCATTCAGGATGTACCTCTCTAAATATATAAAACTACAGAGACCTCAGAGACTCATGTTATAACGGTCCTGATCTATTAACAAAAACTGGAGGTGCTGTCCTTTTATTTGGTATCTTATAGATTCCTGAGGGAAGATTTATGCCTTGCATATCCATGTCATTAGAGGCCCAGTGATCCTCAATGTCTTGTATCTCCACAAGTCAAAATTTTCAGAAATACCAGAACCACGGACCTAAATCTTCAATAGCAGACAAATAAAATGCCATGGAGAGACAGGTTCATCACCCAAAAAAACACCCATGAAATCAACTACTCTTGTAGATTAATAGGTGTGATATATTATCATACTTAAAATGGGACTTTGATGATTGGATAGGGTTCCATAAATTCACCCTGAGCTTTCATGGTCTAGCCTTCCTAGAGAAAGGGGGATACAGCCTAATGGCAGTTACTGGCAAGGTGCAAATGTTCACATGACTTGGTTGTCTTGTAATGCCTGTGATTCTAGAAATGTCTGTGACTAAGGTAGACAACATATATGGGAAAACGCTGCAAAATAAAACTGTGTACATTCATGCTTGAATGGCATTTTGGTATTACAGGATGGCATTTACAGCAGGCTGCACTGTACACTACACTATTATTCAAGAAACACTTTTTATGTTAATCATGTGACTAATATTTTGATATGAATGCGACAGTAACTGGCAAGAATGTCTGCAGTTAAAAAAAAATAACAGCACAAGCAGCAATAATCCATCTAAAAGACCAGAGAGAACCTCTGTTTTTCTTACTGGATATATGGCACAAGTCCAAAAACTTCTTTAAAAAATTACAGCAGAATAAAGGAAATGGTGAACACTGAGCTACAAAATATAGGTATTGCACATACGCACATTACTAAAAAGTTAGGGAACATGACAGAGCATATTCACCTGCAGAGAAGCAAATGTCTGCTGCCACCACTGTGGACCTCTCACAGACGCATAATCATACAGTCGCTTAAGTTTTCACTGTTGAATTTTGTTGAGCAGCTAACAGTTTCTTGACAGCTTCTCTTGGAACCTTTCATTCTGTATCTTCTGCAATATCTTCAACAGCAGCAGTGAAAAGTTATGACCCAGGAAATGTAGTTGACAGACACAAATGCTTTGGAGCAGGAACGTAATGGAAATGAAGGCCAGTACTGAATAACACTTGTTTTCCCCTGTGATGCTACCAGGTAGAAATGCATTTCCTCAGCAAGCACTATGAAAACAAAAGCTGAAGGCTCCATATCAGAAATTCAACCGAGAAGTGATTAGCGCAGGAAACTATCATCACAAAACTAAGAGTACTTGGATAAACACACAGCAACTCAAAACTTGCAGCAGCACATCTAGAGCGTTTTAAAAGGGGTTTGAAGCACCACCCACTCATTCTTCATACTCTGCTACTTTTACTTTCTAACTCCAAGATCAATACTCAAACCAAAGGGAATTCTCTGATATACTACAATCTTAACCTTAGTACACATATCTCACGTTTATGATCACACTTTTGAAAGCCACTTATTGCTGATTTGAATTTCCACCTGGCATGTAATGCCAAGCTGTAAACATTGGGAGTAAAAAAGACAGACTTTACTAAATGGTGATGCCATTTTAGAACAATACTCCAAAACATACCTTGTCACCAGTCTTCTACCTAGCATCTCCAAAGAGCAGGAAATAACCATGTGGCCAAAAACACAGCCTCTGTGGGACCGGATAACATCCCAGGCTGCCTACTAAATGGTCTAAAACAGGACCTAACAGAACCACTTGCACTTTCTTCAACCACAATCTAAGTACTGGCTTTGTCTCAGCAGAGTGGGAAACAACAACTGTAACTCCCTTGTACAAAGGAGGTTCATCAACTGACCCTGGGAACTATAGACTCATAAACCTAACCAGCCTCATCTGCAAGGCCATGGACAGAATCATCATGGACCTCATCAACAAAGACTTAGGTGAGCTTTAAACTCTTGACCCGACCCAATTTGGCTTTAAGGGTAGATCATGATTATTTAACGTGGTAGACCAAGAATGTCACCAAAGCCCTGGATGAAGGCAAACCAGTACATACTCCCTATCTTAACTTAGCCAAGGCTTTTGACACAATCTGTCACTCAGACATCATTGAGAAACTTACCCAGCTGAGAATTAACCACTATGTCACTAGATGGGATGCCAACTGGCTGACAAAACGCATACAAAGTTGGGGACTCCACCTCTACCAGCAGACCAGTTACCAGTGGTGTACCACAAGGAGCTGTGCTGGGGCCCCTATGGTTTGGAATCTATTTCTCAGAAACCCAGGTGAAAACAGATGACCTGTGGCTTACCAAGTTCACCAATGACTGCAAACTGAGTGCAGTCATTGAGGTCCCCAATGAAGTTGACATACTACAAAAAGGGCTTACACAGACAAATGACTGGTGCCAAAGCCACAAACTTAAACTAAATGCAAAACAAATGCGTTATCACCCCTTTTGGCAAAGGGGAAGTCCCTGCAAATTACAATATTAACAGTACCTCCCTTAGCTCAAACCCTGTGGTGAGGGATTTGAGAACACAGGTTGATAGCAACATTAACTTCGATTGCCATGTGTCCACAGTGGTAAGAAAGGTCTTCTATGTTGCACATCTCATAAGTAAGGGTATTACATCCAGTGCCAAGGATGTTATAACTCCCCTGTACTCATCCCTCACCAGAGCACTAATATAGTACAAAGCTCCCTTTTGTATGTACCTCATCAGACACCTGCAGCAGTGGAGAGACCAAAGAGGGTTCTCACCAAGAAAATTCAGGGACTTCAACACATGACCTATATGGACAGAATGAAGGCCCGGTCACTGTACTCTGTATCTTATAGGCTTCTGACGGGCAACATGTGCCTGGCCTACAGAGCAGTCTAGGACCCCTACCCTAACGGAAATGTTGCACATCCACAAGTCAAATGGGAAAAGTTTCACTCATTCTAGTGATCTTAACCTAGCTACGACATTAGGACATGCTGGAGAGACAGATGCGTCTCCCAGAGACTGCCACTCCTCTGGAACAAACTTCCAATTCATGTAAAACAGAGATCCTCAATGACCATATTTAAATGCAACTTAAACAACTAGATGGGAGACCGTAAGGGGTGTCACCTATGTCTTTCTTGGATAATGGCAGTCAGTGATGATCACAGACTAGCACTGCAAATATAGACCATACAACATGGTCAATAAGGGAACAAGGTTATAATATGGCTAGGCTTATAATGGCTCTAGGGCCAATAGCCTAGTAACCTGCTATGAACCTATGAATGGTATAAGGTGTCCTGCCACTGATGCAACAATCTTTACTGTACATTTAAAATAGCAACATAAACATTTATACTGATGCTGTTATACTGTGTTTGTCTAAGAATTCATACTGTAACATAAGGCTACACTGACATATGTAAAGTACAGACATCACAACACAGTTCATAAATATTTAAAAATGGTTGCCTTTCAGAATACAGCATTCATGGGAGTAAGGGAATACATGTTGTGCCACCTACCTACTACACACATGCAGAAAGTAGTTGACACTACTTTAGTCTGACTATGACAAAAACAAACCACCAGTAAATGGTAGCATTCTGAACCTCCTTCAGAGACATCACTATGACCGAGTGACACCTGTCAGTGAAAGGTCGTAAAAGTGCACAAATTTATTCCACCCGTTTGAATTTTACAGCTTCAGATTCAGAAGTTCCAAAATGGGCGATACAAATTTACCATCTTCTAAACGTAGAGAAAATGTCTGAGGGAATATCAAAAATCATGGGCACCAGCACAGTTTGTGGGGGAATGTCTCCCCTATCCCTCACAACTGTTTGGAAACCAACCCTTAATAGACTAGCCATTCATAGGATCAGACATTCCTGGTCAAAGGCCACAAGAATACCTCTCAATTTTGAGCACTCCACAGGAACTATTCTGACATATTACACATGAATACAAACTGTCTGTACTGTGTAAGAGACAGGGAAGATGAATACCCCCATGGGACCATGGAAAAAATGTATATTGTTTGTGGTCTGTAACAATTACATGACAAATTTGACATTTGTAACTCACTGTTCTTGTATATACTATACAAATATACAGATCAAATCCAGAAATAGCTATTTTTATGATGCCTGTCAGTGTGTATTGTTAAATACAGGTTGAATGAACTCATTAGTTTACAATAATTTAACTTTGGAAGTATGTTATAGCATATCATGGGTTGAATGCAAGACTATTTACCAACTTGCTTTGCTTTTAATTACTGTAAGCAACTTAATGTGCACATTTGTACAATTTCCACAGGGTACATTATGGTCTGGTGAAGTGCTGCATGTGTGGGTAGTCATGTCCAATGCTTGTCAAACAGGGGTGCAAACAGTATGCAAATTGGCTGCTGTAACAGTGGATAGAGATGCAATGCATACAATCATGCCTGTACTTGTCTGGGAGGGGTGTGTCAAATGAATGATGACCTGCTGAGTTACATGAGCGTACACACACACACACACACACACACACACACACACACACACACACACACGCATTTTTTTTATTTTATTTACCATTTGTTGATTGGGTTAGTCTCACTAGGCCAGCTGCTTCTTTTCAGGTGAGGCCCACTTTAACATTCATATTGACCATGGGAAATTTGGCCAGGGCACCTGGAACAGCTTCTCTTTTCAATGCGTGGCACGGGATGTTTTACATCCATATGACTACCACTGACTGAGGCAGATAGGGCCTAAATTTACCCCCTCGACTGGAAGACATCACACTCACAAATGCAGAACCCCCTAACAAAGCCCTGCAGTATGAGCAATGAAAAATTAATCCAATCACTTGGTTTGAGAAAAGAACCCCCCCAGCCTTCTGATTTTCCCATACTAAAGTGAGTATGCTAGCTATTGTGCCATGGACACTGGCACTATGTTACACAGGAACTCTGGCAGTGATGGCAAGTGCTTCAATATGGATCATCACAGAGTAGCGCAGTAGCTGATGATGACAATGTTGATTTATCTTTCAATGATGATGCATCCTAATGCTAACAACAGTGCTTTGTGTTTAGTGTAACAACTTGATGGTGACAGTGTGCAGGATTTCATCTGAGCAAGACAAACGACCCTGTACTGTACACATTACACATGGACCTGACCAACAGTATCAGTGCCCAGTACTTGCAGCAGTATAATGGTAGGTTGCATCAGAAATCAGTCTCTGAGACAGATATATAAAGATCAGCCTTTCTACTTACAGGGCATGCTCATAATATGTTAATTACTGTGTGAATGTGCAATGATGATAACAGATGTATCAAAACATGTACGCATCATAACTGTAGAGCTCAGCAGTTCAAACACCAGATGGGTGCTACTGTTGGTGGGGGAAGGTATACACCATTAATCACTGCAACTGAAACTTATCCTAACACAGACTATGAGAGATATGTATATATAGTATGTGGTCACAACACCGTGTCACACAGATGTATTTGGTTTACCCAGGAACACATGACGGTGGAAGCACCAGCAGCTTGAGAATGGATGGAAAGGAGTATATACACTTGTGCTGTAATGTGAATCTTTATAGACTGGATGGAAAGGAGTATACACGTGTTGTAATGTGAATCTTTATAGAACAGTGTCTTTAAGCACTGAGCAAGTTAACCAATACCATTACTGTAACATGGCAGCAGTCAGTTCATTTGACAAGTACAGCAAATGTCAGGGGTAGAGGTCATCAATGAAGTACAGTTAAATGATTACAGGCAGCAGAGCTGACTATATCAGACTGATATCACACTGATTACATGAGGAACTTATGTTAAGCAATACTGCAATATGTGGGGTTTATGACACACACACACACATATATATATACACACATACACACACACACACACACACACACACACACACACACACACACACACACACACACACTTGACATTACCATACCAACTCCATTAATTTTTGTTTGCAGACTCATGTCATTGGACAATGTTATGAAAAACAAAGACACATGCACAAATGTCTTTATATGAAGTTGAAGCTCATTTATTATAAAACATTAACATCAGTTTGTGGCAGCATGCTGGCTTTTGATTGCAGATCACTGCAATTACTGTGATAAAACTTCACAGCTAATGCACATCACAGGTAATTCTGTACACAATTATTGTATACCCAAAACAATGAAGTATCTATGATTTAGGAAGAGGAGCACATATCATCTGAATGTACTGGGGGCTGTCCACTCATGGCGTGCTACTAGTGTTGGGGCTGTGAATAGAAGCAGGCTGTGTGATCGCTGCACCATGAAACAGTTTCCTTAAGACAGAAGCCTGAGCATGTGGGTGATGTGTACAAACAAATCTGCTATAGCATGGTTCAAACCCAACAAAAAGTCCATTAGAATGCATAGCTTGAGTAGAAGTTAATGCAGATGTCTGACAATGTTGCATACCTTCCATGTGTTAACTTGTGAGATGCAGAGAATGATGGTGAAAGGGATATCACAACTCACTGTAGGCTAAACAGCCCTCCACAGAGGGCTGGGGATGATCCAAGCCAAAATACATATGCCCAGGACATATATTAGTGGCCAGCTAGAACAACTGGACACACAAGTACAGCAGCCTAAGCATATGATCTAGAGGTGGATGGTGCCCAGGGAGTTTTGGCACATTCAAGTTTAGCCCACCTCATGATTCCCACAGGTGAATGGTGCTCAGAGAGTTTTGGCACATTCAAGTCTAGCACACCCCTATGTCACCCACAGGTCCATAATGACCAGGGAATTTTGGCACATTCAAGTCTAGCCCACCCTATGACTCCCACAGGTGAATGGTGACCAGGGAGCTTTGGCAAATTTAAGTATAGTCCACCCCTTTGACTCCCAGAAAGTCCTGGTAGTGGCCCATACCTGCCACCACTGCAGTCTATGCCTCAGATAAGCAAAAGCCTCCCACCTTCCTCTCTGCTGACTGTAGCACAGGAGGAATACCCAAATGACATGATTATGTTAGCAAACAGGTCTGAGGGAAAAATCTGCAAAGCTGCTGTATGCAGATGATGCTGCACTACAAGCGGTCACTGAACAGGAACGTCTGCAACCGACAGGAGACTAGAATGCAAAGTTGAATGCATATGGGCTAAACTGAGTGCAGACAACACAGTTATGGCAACAAATGGAGGAAATCAGGAAAAGCTGCAAACTGAAACAGAAGAGAAAAACAGTGGAACAGGTTAACAGAGCCAAGTATCTGGGATGGGTTGTTGCGGAGAATGGTGGTCTTAATGAGGAGATCACAGCTAGAATTAGAGGTGCTGCAGCCAACTGGCACAGAGTGTCAGGTGTAGTATATGACTGAAGAATACCAAAGAAGCTGAAAAATAAGCTGTAGAAGACACTGGTGCATAAAACCTGGACAGTGAATGTCACGGCCAAAGATAAACACATCAGATTTCAAAAAAGCCTAACCAGGAAGGCAGCAATTGTGTTTTCAAATTCATGAAATGGAATTTAAGTGTACCTAAAGACAAAATATTAAACATAAGACACTGAAGGTAATAGAACAGCAGTTATGAAATGCTTTACCACAATTGCTATGCTGAAAAGGCAAACAAGCCCATCAGAATGTGATCAAGTAGGATGACAACTTTTCAGAAGGAAAGGGTGACGGGATGGGGGAGTCACTAAGTCATGTCTGTATGTCAGCGTATCAGACAGTTAAAGTTCTCTCATTGTCAAGTTGTACTAGTGGGTGTCACCAAGCAATATATAGTATCATTCCAGGATTTAATACATACTTCTACACAGTATAAAAAGACTCACCAGAATCTAGGTCTTCTATATCGTAACAAAAGATACCCAACATCCAATGCTAGACTGCCCCTTGCCCAAGCTTTTCTCCTTCCCTCCCTTCTTTATGCTGCCCCTATATTTACCCATATCCAAACTACTACCTTAAACAAACTTCAACAAACATACCATAAGATAGCTAGATTTGTTACAAACTCACCATATAATGCACACCACTGTCTATCCCTTAACTCCCTACACTGGCTCGAATTTCCCCACTTATTGCAGCTATCTCAACTTCAAATGCTACACTCCCTTCTCTACAAACCTTCATTCTGCCCTACCCTCTCTTCTCTCATCTCAATCTATTCTCCTCCCCGTACTCTTCATACCTCTAACCAACTACTGCTACAAACCCACCAACCCAAAAAACTATCGGCAAATACCTCTACAAATCCTCCATTGCCCAAACCTGGAACAAACTTCCCAGTGACATCTGTTCCATCATTCACCCATCCCATTTTAAAGAAAAACTCAAGGCTCACCTTCTAAAATCTATCCTTGCCAAGCCCCAACTTGATAACTTTCCCCATACCCTATGTCACCCCCCCCTTTTTCTTACTGTTTTTGACCAAATCAAGCCTGTTTTTTTCTCCCCAAATCTTTGATACCTGCACTGACAAAACAAACCAGTAATGTAAATATGTAAATATGAAATTACACTGCTACCCTGTAATATAATACAGATATACTACCTTTTAATTTTCTTCTTTTGATTTGTCTAACATAGCTACTGTGAAACCAATTTGTTCATATTCAACACTGTATAACTTTTTTCTCTTTTTTTAAGTATTATCATCTGTTTGTGTAAACTGTGCTTGTAAAAGACCTACTTAGTGATTGTATAACCTCAATTGTAAACTGCTGCATTTCCTGGAGCTTTTCTCCTCGGGTCTCCACTGAAAATGGGTCCCAAGCCCAGTTGGACTAACCCGGTTAACAAATGTCAATAAATAAATAAATAAATGTTAGGAACTTGACATGAAGTCAATCTGCTCCAGCAGTTTCAGACTTGGGGGAACTTTCTAAAGTCCTTTAACACCTACTAAGCAATGACTCTTAACTGAAAAAAGTATGCAGTGCTGCACATGGGAGATAACTGCAGTTTGTATCACAGAGGATAGCTAAATACCTGTGTTGACAGGTATGTATGATTTTGATAGTTTTAGTGAAAGTTTTGTGTCTTGACTTGTGGAGAGCTGTTAGTGAGAAGCAGTTTCTGAATACGGTTTCATTTATTTCTTCCCATTAAACTAGTCCCAAGAGTTTGTCTCTTCCCTGTTATGAAGTAAAACCATGCTCCACCCATCCTGGAAGTCTTCCCTCAGAAGAGTTTAGCTATTCATGCATTTGGCCCCCAATGATCATCTGTATACTTCCTCTCATAGAAATAATGTATAGAAATGCCACATTTGCCAAAAAACAGCAAAAGCTGTTCAGCTATCTTTTTTGTAATAATTTATGCATAAATTCAACACATTAGCAAACACTAACAATAAATGTAACACTGTACATGGAATATGCATTCTGATGCCAGTTTCCCTACTTTCTGCATAACCACAGTGGCTACTTAACCTAGCATAAGAAGTGGATTATGCTTTCCCGTGCACTCCTGTTAGCTACTGATATAGATTCACTACTGTCCAAATAATAAGACTACACATTCATCCCCCTTCATTTCTACCTCCCCTGAGACTTCCACCCTGTCTCTAAAGTATGCCTTAATATTCTTACACAAAAAAAAAAAAAACTTTACTAAATACTCTGGCTAAGGAAATTAAGATAATACTACTGACACTTTTTTGACAACTAAATAAACTGCAAAAACACCATTTTAGCACCAAATCAGTTTCATGAAAGGTAAAAGATTGCGACAAAACACTTTTCTGCTTAAGCAGTGGTAAAGTACATTACAACTTAGCAACCTTCCAACAGAAAGTAAAAACTGACACTTTTCATGACTAACCTTTATAACATATTTGGTAGTGTATGTAGTGATACTGTACAGTCTGTTGTGTAGTACTCTGGTGGTGCATGTAGTGATTTATTTAATAATTATTGACATTTCATTACTGGGAAAGTTAAACTGGGCAGAAGCCCATTTTCAGCAGAGACCCAGGGAGAATAGCTCCAAATTATTACATAACATTTTAACAATAATTTTACAATTTTCAATAATAAACCAAAAACATCTGCAGTTGAAATAGTTATAACATATTAGACAATCTAAAAACATTGGTGAAGAACTGATACAAGGTATATAATAATCATTTAATAATGGATTTCTTATTACATTGTCCCTATAACACAAATGGCGTTTAAGGGATTTCTTGTTCTTATATCTAAAAAATGGTCTCTCCCCTACTATTTCCTTAACATGATCATTCACAGCCAAAATCTGCCAATAAGAATTGATAACAGTATGTATCTGCTCAATATCACTAGCATAAGATACGACTATGGGTTCACATCCACTGTTCTCCATACACCTGTTATCGATTACATCTCTAGAGACATGTTAAGTTATGTTAAGTTAACATGTTAACGTGTTAAGCTAGGAGGGAGTAATATGAATTATCTAGAGAATATTGAATTAGAATGGATATTGCGATTGAGGGCTCATATACTCCCTGGACTCAATAGCACTGTTAGTTTAAAACCTGTTCTAGCTTCTAGATGAACTATATGCTATAACTAGTATTGACAATTATTTCTGTTTATTTATTTATTCATTTATTTTTATTTATCCATATTCATTTCCTATGAACTCCCAAATATATTATTATTTTACTACATTTTTAATATTACTATTCTATACCACCAAGTGTTTTTACATTTTTTGTCATATTTTTTGTATTAACTATTGTATATCAAATATGTTTATCTTATAAAGTTTATATAATTTATTTAAGGTATATAATATTACTACTCAAATAAGAGAAAAGTTATAGTTGATGTATATAGGTAATATACATATTTTTTTATACTATTTTAGCTTATTATGTTTTAGTACATTTTTATTCAACAGTTGGAGAGGACATTTTATATTATATCATTTTATGACATCTATATATACATATTCATTAGATAGATTGTATGTATATAATACTTCCGTATATTTGGTTATTTATATTTAGGTTAGAACCTATATAAATAAGACATAAATATAGGTGTAAATGTTTGCCCTTAATACTCTGGGCTATATCAAATATACTGAATGTTCTATTTAAAAAAGACTCAATGAGCTAATATATTAATTATATGTAATTACTTGATTGATCAGAAAGAGCGGGAAATTAATCAATTAATTTCTGCTATATAAGGCATCAGTATTTACTCATGGATTGTAACCTGATGAAGCATACTGGATAGTATGTGAAAGCGCTTGTTATTTCGTTAATAAAGGATTTTTATTTGAAGACATCGTGGTGTTTCTCGTTTTGGTGTTCCTGGGATTGTTTCTGTCTTTACATTCGAGATCTTTGGATGGTAACCACCTTCTTTCTGCTTCTATTCATCGTTATTTTGGGTTTGCTTTACCGTCACACAATGGAAGATGTTCAAGTAGAACTCAACTACAATCCTAATCCTGTTCCTATGGATAACATGAATAAATGGAAGGATGCTATACATCAACGCTCCAACCCGCTTTTAAATATAGACCTAGGCAGGTCTATACCAATGGATACTTATGCAGGTACTGCTATTGAACATAAAGAATTTATTAGTTGTCTTCGAGACCTGGAGAATAATCTTTATAAACTACACAAACTAATTTGGCAGAGACGTCATCTTGAGGCATGTCTCCACTTTAATGTGATCCCAAGAGGGATGCGCATTTTGTGCATGCCGACGTATGGAGAATCACATCCTTTGTTACTTAAGCAGTGGCAAGAACTTAACATTGGCTTTAGCAAACAATATATACATCTTCTCATTGACTATTTTACTCCTATAGAACGTGAGCTTATAATTAAAGTGGATGATTTACATCATAACATCAGCGAAACCTTTAAAGGAGAAGTTTACATCAAAAAAGTTGATGCTATGTACTTGCAAGTAATGGCATTCAGTGACAGGCTACAACAAATTAAACATAAGAAGTTGATTAGAGACTATAATGATTTTCTTACTGGACAGATCTTTGTCTGGCCGAGGTTCAATTCCTCACAGTCTCAACCTGATAACTCTGATACTTCAGCTTCATTGCGCCCTCAGTCTGATAATACAAAACAGGCTCCACCTGCTGCAAACGGGGGCTCTCCGTTGAATTTAGCTTGCGTCATTCACACAAGAGCTCCTAATGAAACAGTGATTATAGAACGTCAGCGTTCAGAAGAAGGAAAGTCTAATAATGACACTTTACCACCTGACCAAGAAGGTTTGAGACTGTTGGATCAGAAAAATGGTGCGAGACTCAAGGATTGTTTGCCAGCAACATCGCAGGGTTTTTTACCATTCCCCGTGAAATATCGGGTAGAGAATCGGAACAGATCAAACAGCAGGGGAAGGAGGAAAAGAAAATATTCGGAAGAGAATTTGGAATCAAGGAGAAATATTTTTAATCTATCCAATCGTTCGTTAGATGAAAATGAGACCAGTCTTTTAAATAAAGGTTTGTCTTTTATTCTATCCCAGGCAAGTAGCCTGACTGAACTGTTGATAGACTTGCGAATGTTTGCTAGAAATGTTTCTCTCAAATTACTGTTTAAAGACAAAGTTTCAATTAGTTATGCTCATAATGAGCCTAATTTTAAAAGAAAGAGCACTTTTATACCTGACATGCCTACTAATATATGTTGCTTTGTTCAAGTTTGTGAAAAAGAGTTCTATGATTATTTTTCCAAGTCTAAAAGGAATGCTATTAAATGTCATATGTATTACAACGTAAATTTTCATGAGAAAGCAGCACTTGGCAATTTATCTAAGGATCAAAATTTAATCATGAAACCAGCAGATAAGGGTGGGGGACGTGTTATGATGGACACTTCTTTTTATAATAATTTAATGTTGGATATGTTGAGTGATACACAGAAATATGTTACCATGAATGATTTAGAGCTAGATAGACTCATTTATGTTGTACATGATACACTATACGATCTATTAATGTGTAGACAAATAAGTAAACAACTATATGAGTATTATCTAATAGAATGTCCCTTAATTCCACTCATAAAGGGACTGCCCAAAATGCATAAAAATCAGTTTCCACCACCTCTCCGACCCATAGTAGCGGGTAATAAATGGTTAACTGAAAACATTTCCATTTACCTAGAGTCCAAGTTAGGACCTATAGTGAAAAGCATACCAAGTATCCTTAGAGATACACAACAACTACTGAAGGATTTAATGTATATACAGAAAGAAATAGATAGTTCAACCTCCTTGTTCTTAGTTACAATGGACGTGAATAATTTATTCACTGTCATACAGAATGATTATGGCATGCAGGCAATACGAGAAGTAATGTGCAGAGATGCTACTTTAGATAAAGATACACAGTTGTTAGTTAGCACTTTACTGGATCTTGTGCTAAACAATAATGTCTTTTCTTTTAACAATCAGTTATACAAACAGGTTTGGGGGGTTGCGATGGGCACCCCCTGTGCAAATTCATATGCGAACCTGGTTATGCATAACTGGGAACATCAGTATGTTCTAAATAGCATCTTCTCCAAACATATCATATTATACAGATGTTTTGTCGATGATATTTTAATTTTATGGAGAGGCGATATAGATTCCCTGCACAAATTACTAAGTTTTTTAGAATCAACAACGAACTTTTTAAAGTTCACTATGGAATACTCCAAAACAAGCATTAGTTTTTTAGATATCACCATATCAATTACTAATGCTAGTGTTTTGGACACCACTATATATACGAAGAAAAGCTGGAAGAATGCCATTTTGCACTTCAATAGTATGCATCCTAGGCATATTTTTCATAATATAGTCAAAAATCAGTTTATGAGAATAGATAGACTCTGTAGTAACAAAATAGTAAGAGATCTGGAATTAAAAAACATGAGAGATCTATTTCTACAGAGGGGGGTATCCATCTGATTTATTAGATGAAGTTGCCAATGCCTACAAGCTACATGTTCATGGGAACATAACAGATGACACACGGAAAACAATCACTGGCGCTAATAAATTAAGATCTTTTTATGGACGTTACCGGGCCAGATTTATTTATTTATTTATTTGCAGTTGGTTTACCAGGATAGTCCATTGGGTCAAGAGAACCCGTTTTCAATGGAGTCCTGGGGAGAAAAGCTCCACAAAGCAATACAAAGTATGTACAAACAGTGTCATGATAAATACAGTAGTACAAGATATAAAACATATGAGTTGAGTCTTTTAGGAAACAACAAACAATACTCAAAATATTTAAAAAATATAAACTTGAACTTTAGCAGTTCTAACAATACTATTTAGAGAGAAGTAATGTTGCTTTACACAATCAGAGTGGTTGATTTGTAAGGAACAAGCTTATAAGGTACAATCAGGTAAACATGAGTGTGAAGGAAGATGTGAATATCATATTTTATGAGGGGTGGGAGCAGGAGCATTCCCCTTTGGCCTTTTATGAGGGGTGGGAGCAAGAGCATTCCCACTGGGACCTTAGATACATATGAAGGGATTTTTAAACATGTTATGATTGAGAGTAGTGCGAATCGATGGTGGGAGTGAGTTCCAGAGGCGAGCTAGGTTAGAGGATAGTAAGTTTTTGCCAGGTGGACGAGTTGGTTTGTATACTTCTAATAGGTTTTGATTGTTAGACCTTAGAGCCCTATTGGGTAGGTGCATACGGAAGGCGGAGGACAGGGAGGGACAGAGAGATGGGTTGAGTATGAGCTTGTGGGCTAGAGTTAACTGAGTGTAGTTGAGTTGATTAGGTAACTCAAGCCAGTTTAGTTTTTGGAGAGAGGTGCAGTGGTGGGTGGAGGACCTGTGGCCATTTATGAATTTAGCGATTTTGTTATAGCATGAAGAAAGTTGTTTTTTTAGAGAGGACTGAAGATTGGTTAGTAGAGGAGCTCCATAGAGAAGGGAGGGGATAAGAAAAGAAGAGGAGAGAGAGCTTTTAGAGGAGCGTGTAAGGAATTGATTTTGACGGTAGAGCATGCCTAGTTTTTGATGGGTTTTGATATTTAGTTGTAGATGGGAGTTGAAGTTAAACTGGTTGTCAATTTGGACACCAAGTAGCTTGGTTTCAGACACCAGTTCCAAGGATGAGTTATTTTTGCTAGTAATGGAGAATGTATTCGTATCGAAAGGGGTAGTTTTTGAGGGGGTAAATACCATTAGTTTTGTTTTGGAGGCATTGAGAGCTAGGTGGTTTATTTTCATCCAGTGTTCAGTAATTGAAAAAGCTTCTTGTGTAAGCTTTTGGAGCATAGAGGGAGATGTATCAGAGCAGATAATAGTAGAATCATCTGCATATTGGATGATGTTGGAGAATGGAATGGATTTGTGGAAGTCATTTATAAATATATTGAAAAGGAGGGGACCTAGAATGGAGCCTTGGGGAACTCCGGTAGGGGTACTAAGAAAGGAGGAAGTGGCTTTTTTCCATTTTACAGCTTGGAATCTGTTTGATAGACAGCTAGAGAACCAGTTTACGGAAGAGGGAGAGAGGTGAAGTTGTGAAAGTTTAGTTAAGAGTAGGCTGTGTGAGATGGTATCGAAGGCTTTAGAGAGGTCAAGTAGTAGGGTGGAGACAATTTGGCCAGAGTCTCAAGATAGGAGAGTAGGGCTGTCATAGTGCTATGATTTGGTCTGAACCCGTGTTGAGTAGGGGTTAGAAGGTTATTATCTAAGAGATGTGGTAAGAGTTGGAGTTGGACACATTTTTCTAGGAGTTTAGAAATGGGGGACAGGATAGCAATGGGACGGAAATTGTTGACGTTACAGTTGTTGCCTCCTTTATGCAGAGGAATGATGAAGGCCTGTTTCCAGAGTTGGGGCACTGTACATTCATGGATGGAACGGTTTATTAGAATGCTTATAGGATAGGCAATTGCTTCAGCGGCTATACTTAGGAAGTAAGAGGGAATGTTATCAGGTGCATTTGTACATGGCTTCAATTTCTGTATGAGTTTCTTTATAGCAGAAGTGGGTATTGGTTTTAGTGAAAATAGAGCTGATTGTGGAGAAAGAGAGTTGGAGGAAGGTAAGGATGATGAAGGAGTTGGGGTAGGAGAGGAATTGGAGGATTGATTGTGAGTAGATGGTAAGGAGGGAGGAGTGATAGTGAAAGGTGGAGAGTTTGCAGGAGAGGGTGGGGGTGAGTTTGATGGAGAGGTGGGACTAAGGAAGGAGGAAGTCAACTTGCTAATAGATTCAATGAAAAAGGAGTTAAATTGAGTAGCTAAGTCTAAATCAGGAACATTTGGGTCTGGGGTAGGGGTGTGTGGTTTACTGGGATTTAGGAGGGTAGAAATTCCTTTCCAAAACTTTTGAGGATTAGTTTTATTATTGTTTTGGAGTGTAAAAAAGTATTTTTGTCTATCAGAGATAATAAACTTCTTTACTTTATTTCGAAGTGATTTGTAATCAATATGGCGTTCAGGTGTTTTGTTTTTCTGATATAGTCCCCAGGCTTTGTCTCTGAGGCGCATGGTAGATGGTGTGTTTTTGGTAAGCCAGGGGGCAGAGTTATTTTTTATTCTCTTTGTCTGCAGGGGAGCTTGGGAGTCTAGTATTTCTAGGAATGTTGAGTTGAAGTGAGCAACTGCATCATCTAAGGCTAGTGTCCGTAGATTGTTCCAGTTTACTGCTTTTAGAGAATTTAAAAAGTTTGTTTTGTTAAAGTTTTTGTGGTTACGGGTAGTAATGTAATTGTGGTTATGGTGTATGATACAGGGAAGTCGGTGAGTGAAGGTGGGCATGTGATCGACCACCAGTGATAATTACAATATCACAAGTATCATTAAAAAGAATTGGAACATACTTTTAGCCAATCAAGATGTTAAGAAGTTGGTAGGTGATATTCCCCATTTTTGTTATAGAAATAGTCGAAACCTGAAAAGAATCTTATGTAATGAAAGATTAAGCACAAGGATGAATGAAGACAAAAGGTCATATACAGGGACAATACCATGTAAGAAGTGCAATATGTGTAAATACATCATAACAGATGATCATTTTATTGTACCAGCATTAAATCAAGTCTATCATTTTAAAATACAAGCTACTTGTGACACTATTAATGTTATATATTTGGCGACATGTACTAAATGTGAGGCCTACTACGTAGGTCTAACCACAAGGAAATTAAAGAATCGAATATACAATCACATCTATGAAATTAGAAAGTCTGTATTAACAAATGCATTAGCCAAACATATTAATATTTACCATGATCATAGTTTTCTCTTTCGAGTTCTAGATATAGTTAAACGTGTTAAGCTAGGAGGGAGTAATATGAATTATCTAGAGAATATTGAATTAGAATGGATATTGCGATTGAGGGCTCATATACCCCCTGGACTCAATAGCACTGTCAGTTTAAAACCTGTTCTAGCTTCTAGATGAACTATATGCTATAACTAGTATTGACAATTATTTCTGTTTATTTATTCATTCATTTATTTATTTTTATTTATCCATATTCATTTCCTATGAACTCCCAAATATATTATTATTTTACTATATTTTTAATATTACTATTCTATACCACCAAGTGTTTTTACATTTTTTGTCATTATATTTTTTGTATTAACTATTGTATATCAAATATGTTTATCTTATAAAGTTTATATAATTTATTTAAGGTATATAATATTACTACTTAAATAAGAGAAAAATTATAGTTGATGTATATAGGTTATATACATATTTTTGATACTATTTTAGCTTATTATGTTTTAGTACATTTTTATTCAACAGTTGGAGAGGACATTTTATATTATATCATTTTATGACATCTATATATACATATTCATTAGATAGATTGTATGTATATAATACTTCCGTATATTTGGTTAATTATATTTAAGTTAGAACCTATATAAATAAGACATAAATATAGGTGTAAATGTTTGCCCTTAATACTCTGGGCTATATCAAATATACTGAATATACTGAATGTTCTCTTTAAAAAAGACTCAATGAGCTAATATATTAATTATATGTAATTACTTGATTGATCAGAAAGAGCGGGAAATTAATCAATTAATTTCTGCTATATAAGGGATCAGTATTTACTAATGGATTGTAACCTGATGAAGCATACTGGATAGTATGCGAAAGCGCTTGTTATTTCGTTAATAAAGGATTTTTATTTGAAGACATCGTGGTGTTTCTTGTTTTGGTGTTCCTGGGATCTCTAGAGACATCTGAATAATATGGTTTGGCAGTATCCATTCTCAAGTGATGGACTTCATTGACCATTCTCTCAGCTTCATCATGTTTGTAGCCCCTCTCCATAAAAATCAACCTGTAAAATGGTCAAGTCCTTAACAAAGCCTTTATCCATATTATTTAGACATGATATCCTCATCCCTTGCCCTTTAAGGATATTTTTATATATCTGTGTGGGGTGCATGCTATTACACTGAAGGACAGTATTATTTCTACAAGGTTTCCTGTAAAGCCTAGTTGTAAAATCCCCTTTGCCATCTTTAAATACAGAGACATCCAGAAAAGTTACCTTCCCTCTAGAAGAATTATGAGTGAACTTCAAAAATGCAGTTGTGGTGTGTAAAAATGAAACAAAATACTCTGTTTCACTACCCTTTCTCAGAAAAAAGATGTCATCAACAAATGGTTACATTACCAAGAGAGAGGGTTTTAAATTTTGTGTTTTCATGAGGGAGGGAGTTGTGAGTTATGAAGCCATGTTTCAGTGGCTGTTAAAAGCTTCCTGAGTAATATTTTTGGAGGTGTATCATGTTGTCAGAAGTGCAAATGAGTGGAATAATCTGCATACTGTATTAGGACGGTCTGTTTTGTGGAGGTATAGAGGGTGTTGGTGAAAATGTTAAAGAGGAGGGGACCAAGGATACAGCCTTGTAGTACATCAGAGGTGACTGGGAGGCAAGGAGATAGCATGGAATGCCATTTGACTGACTGATACTTATTGCACAGATAGCTTTCGAGCCACAGAAGGCTGGGCTGAGAGACAGCTAGTGGGAACATCTGAAGTAGAAGTTTGCTGTGACAAACTGTCTCGAATACTTTAGACAAGTCTAGAAATAAGGAAGATACTAGTTTACGATTATCTTTGACTTAACTGACAGTAACAAATATATATAGATTATATATATATACATATATATATATATATATATATATATATATATACATATAAATATATATATATATATACATATATATATATATATATATATACATATAATCGGTTAGAAGGGCAATGCTAGTACTATGGGAATGATGGAAGCCGTGTTGTGTAGGGAATAGGAGTTCTTCCTGCAGATGATATTCTAGCAATGGCTTCTGAATACATTTGTCAAGTATTTTGGTAAGGGGAGATAAGGTTGCTACAGGTCTAAAGTTATTAATATCTGCTGAATTTCCTCCTTTGTGCAGATAATGTGCAACGTTTTCCAGAGAAACGGAATGTGGGATTTCTGGCTTGATCAATTTATAAGGAGTGAGACAGAACAGGCAATGCTATTGGCTGCTATTTTTAGGTACTCATTTGGAAGATCATTAGCTGGAGAAAATCATAGTTTAAGTTTAACAATAGTTTTATATAGGGTGTGGGCACAGGTTTGAAGGTGGAAGTGGATGTGGTGATATGTGGCTGTTGGGCAGGGTTGGGATTAGATGTTGAAGAATTCTTGATTAGAGATGCTAACTATCTATAAAATAACAGCTGACGTGTATTACAGCATCAAGTGATGAGTTACGGGAGTGGGGTTCGGGTTGAATTTTAGGCTGGGATGCAATATTTCTTTAATGGATGCCTAATTTTTTTACGGTTGTGTTTAGTATTATTCTGAAAGTCATTATAGTATAGTTTTTGTCGATTTATTTGCTTTTCATGAATTTTCTGATGTTTTCAAGATATTGAGGTGTTTTATATTTCTGCCATTCTTTCCATGCTTTTTCTGTATCCTGCATTAACATTCCACTCTTTTTGGATAGCCAAATTACATTATTTGTTTTCAGTCTCTTCCTTCTAGGAGGTGTAAGCTATTTAGGATGACTAGAAAAGTTGTACTGAATTCAATTACAGCGCCAAATAAGGGAAGGATTTTTAGGAAGCTCTAGTTAATAGATGATAGTGTAGGAATGAACATCCCTGGGTTAAACTTGGAAAAGTTATGTGTAAGTTTTATAAATATGCTTTTTAACTAGATGTGTGAGATGTCTAGTCACATATAATGGAATTGTTCACCGAGTCTGACATTGTACCTGTGACGGAGTATTTGCTAGGGTCTGATACTAGGATCCAGTCTAACAGAGAATTTGATGTCTTGCTACATTAGATGTAGGGAATTACGAGTTTATGTCCAACCAAGTGACATTCACATCAACTAGTAATTTTGTTTCTTGTGGAAATGTTATGGATATCCAATGTAGGATATCTTCCAGTACAGCTGTATTGTCATCAGGAGGGATATAAAGGACAGTAATACAGATTTGTAACTATTTATTTTGAGGAAAGCATTTAGAAGCTCTGTTTTACTGAATTTTGTTGTTGGCTTGCTGTAAGGAGAAATGTGGTAGGTAGTGGGAAATATTAAAAGCAATACCACCACCTTTCCTTTTTATACGGTCATTGTGGGTGATGATGTAGCCAGGAAGTACAACTTCAAAGTCGTTCATGCTGGGTTTTAGCCAAGTTTCAGTTACAGTAAGAACATCAGGCTTATGTTGGGTAATCTAAGCATGTAGTTTAGCAGTTTTATTTCTTATACTTCTAACATTTATTGCAACAAAAATCAGATCACCAGGGATAAAGATTGGCTGTTGCTGGGTTACAGAAGTGTGGGGGTCACAGATAATTACCTTTGTGTTGATTGTGATAGGTGGGGCCAGGATTACGGTGTATATTTTCTTCTAGAAGAATTTTAGAATATTGGGGAATTATGCATACTTGTGATGTACATTCTGACTGTTTAGTATTCTGGTTGTGTATGTAGTGATACTGTACAGTAACTTTAATATTATGGTAGTATATGCAGTGATACTGTATAATCTGTTTAGTACTCTGGTTGTGTACGTAGTGATACTGCAAAGCCTGACTGTTTAGTACTCTGCTACGTACCTCACCTTTCTCTCTTTCTCTCTCTCTCTCTATTTTAACAGCTGACCTCTATAGTATGCTGCAATTACTTCATACAGGCACCATAATACACAAAAATTCCCCGTTAATAATGTTTGCTGTACTGCATTTGATCTCTAAAACATATTTTGTATTTTTACTAATTGGAGGGTCTCCAATCGCTTTGCTTAATAAAAAGTCACAGTGCTCGAAGGACCGACTGGTTTTCAAAAAGGAAGGTAAATACTTTGGTACAAACACAGAAGGGCAAGAAATGTAGGGTTCCCATTAATGCTGCAAATTAATCTAAAACAGAAACTGTTAATGAACAAAAACATATATAATGCACTGGAAAATTACGGTCATATCCCACACTACATTAACATAATATTTCTGCTGTCCCCAAAAGTATTACCAGCAAATCCAACATCACATATACTCTCATTATCTAGGATAATGATTTAATTTATTTGTTCCCATAGCAAGTACATGGTGTGCTGGAGACAGAATACAATACTAAAGCTAACAACTGCTTGCTTAGTCAATACATTGCTTGGGTTCCAACTCACTTTTTACCAAAAACTTGAGACAACTCAGGGAGTAGATTATTCATTTTCTTAAAGAGTTACCTACTCAACATGAGTCTTCTGCAACAGTACAACCTTTGCTGCTAAAGACAAAAAGGCTGAAGCTAAACCTTGTGACAGACCTTTTAATACCTAAATGGCATTTCAATTTCAGACTTCATACCCTTCAGAACATGCATGTTGAAAGTAAAAAATGTTGTCCTATTTACTTTCTAAGAGTGTACGAACAATATTTAAAATCTGTCCCTTCGCTCGCCATCCCATTATTTTTAGTTTTGCCTAGAATTCTTGAGGAAGGAAGATGAGAAATACTTGTACAGACACATCAATAAATTATCCATGAAAAATCAAGAGCTCAGTTCCTCAATGCAGAGAGAAAGGCATCCAATGCTTTCATAACCAGGTTCATAAAGAACTTAATTCCTTAATGCAGGGTTGAGAAGATGGTCTCAGCCCCGCCCCCCCCCCCAAGACCCCCAACACACAGTACCATTCAGTGATTTGGCAGACAAATCAAACAAGAAAAAAACAAACCTGGGGTTTGCAAGCAAAAGTAGTCTGAAGAAATGTACTCCTGATTACAATTCCTATAGAGTCTGACTTGGAGACTGAACTCCTCTCATATACAACTGAGACTGCGGCACCAGTGATGTCACTGATGTCAGTGATGCTGGAGCAGGATGAAGATGCAATTGGTTTCAAGAGGCAAAGGAATTGTAATTTGAATAAGAGAGGCAACTCAGAATTTCATACCTGAATCCGTTATTTACAAATTTCGGGCAAATTCTGAACAGTTAAAAAGTGTTGACTAAGGTTATTTACTGTCAATTAAGCCTCAAGTGATAAAAAGGTTTAACATCTGTTAAAGTACTTTCTCAGTAAAAAGTTATGCAAGATGTGGATATGGCATAAATGCAAATGGATACGACATGAAACTGTATAAAAGACTAACCTGCCAAACAGTATATACATATAACATAAAAGTTTGAAACAGACATTCAACAAAAAAGCAGTTATACATAAAAGGTGGCAATAATAAATATATAAGAAAATGATGCATTCTGTAATGTCTTTTCAATCTGAATGGTCTTACAGATAAATGTAAAAAAAAAGAAAGAGTAGTAAACTATATTAAAAGAGTGCAAATAGCTATGCTACATGAGACACACTTGGAAAGAACTGAACATGTGAATTTGATAAAGAAAGGTTTTCAAGATGATTACTCAGAGGAATACATGGGGCAAAGAAGAAGAGGAGTACTTATATTAATTGCAAGAGGAGCTCCAATAGTGATAAAACTGGAAAAAAAAAGATAATGGAAGATACATAGTACTAAGGGGCTACTGGCTAGGAAGGAGGATTACACTGGCATACATTTACATCACCTCTAAAACTGCTATAATGGAGCTTAAGAAAATTCTGGGAGAAATAATCAGCTTTCAGCAAGGAATATTACTTATAGGGGGAGACTGGAATTTGGTTTGCAACAGCAGTGAAGATGCCTCTCTGGGGCCTAGAAGAGAAAATATAACATATAACATATAAAATAGAACATCGATGTCTGTGCAGTGACAGAAACCTGGTTCAAGGCTCCTGAGAGCACCCCAGCACTATCAGGTTTTACCTCTTATCATGCGTTCCGGCCCCAAAATCCGGACAATACCAAGAAAGGAGGGGGGGTATCCATATTCATCAAAGACACCCACACCTCAAGACTGGTGGCAACGCACGATGCATCGGAGACCATCCAGGTGCAATTAACCATAGGCAAGACTGCTCTGCAAATTGTAGCATGTTACAGGCCACCCTCACAAACTCAGGAACCTCACATGGCCTTCCTGAAAACACTAGAGGGGATAAATGTATCACCAAACACCATCATACTAGGTGACTTCAATTACCCTAATATAGACTGGGAACACTACTCAAGCCCAAACACCCTAGCCCAAAAGTTCCTGGAATTCATAAACTCAAATGCCATGGAACAACTAGTCACCATCCCCACAAGAGGAGAAAACATACTTGATCTCATCATCACGAACATGGGAGCACAATGTTCAACACCGAAGTATACCCCTCACTGGTGAGATCAGATCACAAACTAATCTCGCTGGAGGTCCTCATCCCACCCCACCTGAAATAAAAAGACCACAGTAAAGAACTTCTCGAAAGCCGACTTGACACTTATAAAGACTAGTGTGGTCTCCTTTAAGGCCCCCGAGCCGGCGGAAAACAGTACTCAAGCCGCTGAATCATTTACAAATGCCTTCTACCAGCACCTGCAGGACTGCATGGATAAGGCAATCCCAAGCAAAACAAAGACTCTTTGTACCAAAGGCAAGCGTCCAGTCTGGTGGACCCCAGCCATAAACAAACTCTACAACAAAAGGAGGAAGCTACTACAAGATAGAGCAAAATCCTTAAAAGGTAAGACACCCTTGATCACTATAAGTAAAAAACTAAGAGCTCTCATAAAATCATCCAAAGCAAATTTTGAGAGAAAAATAGCTAAAGACTCAAAAGACAATCATAAGGCCTTCTTTAGCTATGTTAGAAACCTGGGAGGAAACTCCCAGATATGCTCAGAACTAGTTCAAAATGATGTGAAGATTACTGATCCTACAGACATTGCCAACATACTGGCTGACAGGTTCAGTGCAAACTTCTCCCCTCCCCAAAAGGAGAGATATCTATACCAAGCGATTGCAGCCCCCAAACATCTCCAACGCCCAAGTGAGAACTGCTCTCTCCAAAGCAAAAACACAGCATCCATGGGACCTGATGGTGTCCCGGCTGTGTGCTCCACGAACTCAACAAGGAATTAAACCCACAGCTAGGACAGCTGTTTAATCATAGTCTTACCTCTGGATACGCACTCCAGGAGTGGCGCACTGCAACTGTGGTCCCACTTCACAAAGGCGGTGCCTCCACCGACCCTGGAAATTACCGCCCATTAGCTTGACAAGCCTTATCTGCAAAGCCATGGAGAGGATCATAATGGACCTCATAAATAAAGACATAGGGAATTTGCAGACTTTGGATCCATCCCAGTTTGGCTTTGTCAAAGGCAGATCATGCCTTCTAAACTTGGTTGACTTTTTCGAAACAGTCACCAAAGCCATTGATGAGGGAAAGGCAGTCCATACAGCCTACCTCGATCTGGCGAAGGCCTTCGATACAATACCCCACTCGGGTATCATTGAAAAACTCATCAGCTTAAATGTTAACCCATACATCACAAGATGGGTTGCAAACTGGCTGAGTGACAGAACCCACAGGGTCAGAGTTGCTGGCGCCATGTCAGACTCAAAGCCTGTCACAAGTGGTGTACCACAGGGCTCAGTCCTGGGCCCACTCTTGTTTGGCATCTACTTTTCCGAAGTACAAGCAAACACAGGAGGGTTACGGCTGACAAAGTTTGCAGATGACTGCAAACTGGGCGCCATAGTAGAAAACACATCTGACACAGATATCCTTCAGAAGGGTCTCACAGAAACGGATAACTGGTGCCAGAGCCATGGCCTAAAGTTAAATGCCAAAAAATGCATAGTCATACCCTTCGGGAAAAACAAGGTTACCCCTAGCTACCAAACAGATGGCAATCCACTGAGCACAGACGAAGTTATCAGGGACCTGGGGACCCAGGTTGATAGTAGTCTGTCATTCGACACCCATGTAGCTAAAGTAGTTAGGAAGACCTTCTACATTGCCCACCTTATCATGAAGGGATTCTCATCTAGATCAAGGGAGGTCATAGTCTCCCTATACTCATCACTCATCAGACCAATGATTGAGTACAATGCCCCATTCGGAATGTATCTGACCCGACACTTGCAGCAGCTGGAGAGGCCACAAAAGTTCCTCACCAAAAGGATAAAGGGTCTCAAACATCTGTCCTATGCTGCCCGACTGAAAGAACTCCAGCTCTATTCAGTCGCACGCTTGCTCAGAGGTGACCTTTGCCTAACATACAAGGCCATGTCAAACCCAGATTTGATGAATATGCTTCACCTCAAAAATCTAGATCCGTCAGAGCCACAAGGGCGGGAGACTTAAACCTCGACACGGCTATTAATAGGACGTGCTGGAGGGATAGATTCATCACCCAAAGACTCCCTATGCTGTGGAATAAAATCCCGGTATATGTGAGGCAGAGCACCTCGCTGGCCTTGTTCAAGAGAAATCTTGACCAATGGATGGGAGATCGCAGATATACCCCAGGGATTACCTCAGTGTCACTGCTCAACAGAGGCACAGCAAAATAATGGGTATAGTTCCCCATACTAAAGGGGTGGCGTAAGCCACAAAACTATGGGCTAGGCTTGTAAATGCCCTCGGGCAGATAGCCTAGTATGAACCTATGAACCTATGAACCTAAAGGAGGGTAGATTTTTGATGAAATTTATGAAAATATTTGCTAAATTCAGTACTAGGAGTTTGGAGTGAATTTACATATTAATCACAGAGATACAAAAACTGGGCTAGGCTAGATAATTTTATCTCTCACATGAACGTGTGCATTTAATTGAAGGTCTTGAAACACATCAAATAACTATTTCAGATCATGTGCCAATAACAACCAAAATAAAAATGCAAGGTAATGAAACAAAAATGAGACACTGGTGCTTTCCCATCTATCACTTGAAAGACAGGAATTTAAGGAATGGGCTTTGGAATTAATTCAGGAACTAGTAGAGAAGATACAATTTTCTTCTGAAAACAAAGCTAGGGAGTGAGATAAAATTAAAGTGGAGTTTAAAGCTAGGGTGGAAATAAAAGAAAGTGGAGATATGGTTAAACAGTAACAAGAATTACACAGAAGGACTGACAAATGTTAAAGTATTGTAAAATAGGGGTACTCTCTCAGAACAAGAAAAGCAGCAACTGCAGAATGCTTAATAGAAAATAAGGGATTACAGTAGCGTCTCGAATATCTGAACATCGATTATCAGAAATAAATTATCTGAATGCAGCCTTCCAATATTTTCAGGGAGGAAAAAATCAAAGTCTGAATATGTAAACGTTACATGTATTCGCGTGTGCATGTTTTTTGAGCTTGTAGCCTGCTCCTGTGTCAAAAACATTGTTTACTGTGCACTGGAATCACTGAATGGCTGAATTGTGTATTCCCTGCATGCAGAAAAAAAAAACAAGAATTTAGAAGTTTTTTATCTAGTTCAATTATATGTTTGATTATCCATACTACACCAGGTCCCAATTAGTTTGGATAATCGACTCTCTACTGTACCTTGATAATATGCACAACTTTAGAAAGACTACTATTAAGCAACTGTTTTTTGATAATTCCAGAGCACAAAAACTTTTAGCACAACTCCTCAGGCAATGGAAAGTGGAAAGGGCGGTCACCAAACTTAGCTAATAAGGAATATTTCGTAAATTTTATGAGTCTGTATAAAGTACAGAAACATGGAAATCAAGAAAAGGTACAAATGGAAATGTTTATGCAATAATTAAATATGACAAGGTTAGAGGTAGATAAAACTCAATTACTAAATGTTAGGGTGGGAAGGGAGGAGATAAAAAAGGCTATGTATAACCAAGCTACAAGAAAGTCCCCAGGAATGGATGGTGCTCCTGTGGAAGTTTGGAAGTTAGAAGGGAAAAAACTGATAAAGATCTGGAAGGTTTTGTTTAACAGTATTTTTTAAGAGGAGAAGTACCAGCATTCTGGAAGAAGGTGGTGGTAATGGTAATACCTAAAGAGGGTAAAGATCCATTGTGGATCCGGATTCATACAGACCTATTTCAATACTAAACCATAATTATAAAGAGCTTATGTCTATAATGGATAAAAGATTGGAAAAAGTGATACCAAAATTGATAGACATACATCAGTGTGGATTTGTGGAGGGGAGGCAAACATTTGACAATATTAATGTATAATATATAATGAAAAATAATTATTATTGATGATCCAGAGGTAAGCAGAATGTAAGAAAATACCACTTTTATTGGTGGGTCTTGATGCAGAGAAAGCATCTGCCAGAGTAGACGGACTTCATGAGCAGGGCAATGGAAGCATTTGCTTTCCCTGATACAATTATAAGATTGCTTAGAAGAATATATGAGGGATAGGTGGTGCAAATTAAAGTAGATGGGGTCTAATTTCTGCTTGAGTAGAGGAACCAGGCATGGTTGGTCACTTTCTCCTTTGTTGTTTGCAATATATTTAGAACCACAAGCAAAGAAAATAAGGGACTCAAAAATTCAAGGATATAATTGGTATGGTAGTCAGGAAAAGCTGGCTGTATTTGCAGATGATGATATTTTATACATGACAAAACCAGAAAAGGACATTACAGTGTTGTGGAACATTTTAAGACAGTTTTCACTCTTCTCAGGATACAAAATGAATGAAGCTAAAACAAAGACAATAGCAGTAAATTATGTACCCACACACAAATTGGTCCAACAATATCCATATTTATGGAGACATGATAAAATGAAGTATTTAGGAGTATGGATTAGAAATTACTCTGTTGTGGTAGCTAAGAATACATGGGAAGAGACTAAAGAGAAGATAATCCAAAAATTGAGAAACTGGAAACTTTGTTATATGGATATGGATACTAAGATGCAAACCTTTAAAATGTGTTTAGTCCCTTTAGTCTTGTACACAGGTCAGACATTTTTATCAACCAGAGAAGTTGTGGATAGTAATTAAAAAAGAGTTGAAGGATTTTATCTGGGAAGGGAAGACAGTAAGAGTCAAGTAGGATAAACTGAGTCTTCAAACAGAATAAGGCAGACTAGTATTAGCCAATTTGAGGGGCTATTTTACAGCAACACAGTTAAGGCTCTTATACATAGTAAAAGCAGAAAACTATAACTCAATGTGGAAAGGAATGATGCTGATAAAGGGAGGAAGCTCAAGAAAAAAGGAGAGATTGAGATTTTGGATGGAGACTCAAAGAGAACAAACATTATATTATACAGAGTATTACAGTCATACAATAGCAGGAAGTATTCTAAAAAACAAACCAGCACGAGAATGGAGAAAAGGGATTGTGCCGCTAGGGAAGACTGCGGTCAGGGATTGTATAAAACTGGCAAAGAAACCAAGGTACTGAGAGCAAACTAGAAAGGGAAAGGTAATAGAATGGGAAGAGGCCACAAACTCATTTGGACTGCAGGCTAGAGATGGCCTTCCCTATCATGGACTGACATCAGAGTATAGGCAGTGAGAAAGAAATAAGGGGATCCTAAGCAAAAGACCAATACTGGTAGAGTTTTAAGTACAATTTAGAATGAAAGCTGCTGTTTAAAAAAGGGTTAATTAGTAGGGCATATAAAATATTGCATGATTACTATAGGAATCAGTCAGAGGAGGTTAGAAAGGATTAGGAAGACAGATTTGTTAAGCAGTTCAAAAAAACAATTTGTGGGGATATATTTACATCTCCCAAATATGCAACGAAGTCTAGAAGATTTAGCATGTTTGCTCGTAAGTATTTGCATATGTATTTTTATACATGTCTTTACTATTTGAAGGCTATGCAAGCAGAGGCGCTAAGTATTTTATAAATCGTTTTCAGTAAACATCAGTGGTCTCTGTTGTATTTTTATTTTTATAACCCTAGCTGACTCAAAAGAATTTTTCCTCTGGTAGACTATAAATGCTGGAGGTGTGATGGGGAAGAAAAAGTAAATTGGGAACATATTTTTGGGGTGCGATTCGGGAGACTTAAAATTCTCTACAGATTACTCTAGTAGAAATACTAGTGAGCAAATTGGTATAGCTTAAGGAAATTATTTTTTGAGCTAGGATACAGAATTGGAATTGACTAGACATAGTAAGGCCATTCTGAGTTTAATTGTGGTGGCTGCCAAAAAAAGCAATTACTAGAAAATGGAAATGAAAGTCTAAACCAGCTGTACTAGAAGTAGTGAACATAGCAACAGTGATAAAACTGGACGTGGGATGTGTAGAAAAGGATAGGAGCAAATTACAAAGAAAAATAGGAATTGTGGGAACAGTACATGTAGAATAATGTTCTGAAGAAGGAATGAGGTTTAAGGGAAGCAGGAACTGAATGAGCTTTGTAATGTCTGACAATGATTGGATAGATGATAAATTATTTATGTTTGCAACTTAAATATGTCAGTATGGTTTGTTTTCATTTATATAAATGTAAGATTGCCTATGTCATAAATGACAAATTAATAAAGATGTTCTTGTTTAGAAAAAGCATACCTAGAGCTTACAGGCATGAGATACCGTACTCACAGTTTATTATTATTAAACCATCACGACATAAGCAATCATACATTTATAAAAATGAAAACCACACAGATGCAATCTTAATTGCAAGTATTTTGCATCACAAATCATACTGACACACTCATAGTTGCAAACATTACACACCACTTACATAGTTGCAAACATTACACACCACTTACAATCTACCCAATGCTTTTCAGTCAAACATTACATAACGTACTTAAGCACTGCCTTCTTTTAAACCTCATTCCTCCCTTGTATGTATTGCTCCTACAATTCCCATTTTTTCCTACCTTTTTCTAAAGATCGCAATTCCAGCTGTTTTATCTTGTTACTATATTCACTACTTCTAATATAATTGATTTAGATTCTGATTTGTAATCCACTAAGTGTAACACAAACACTAAGACCAAAAGCACCAACACACTGACCCTGCTGGTACCAATGAAGGCTGTCCCTTCTTAAGTACCTTCTTTTCAGAGGGATACCCTCCAATAACTTCCACAGGCAGGCTCCACAAGTAATTTTAAGATATTTAATTCAAATGTTGATTAAAATGGACCGTCCAGTAAAAATATATTCTTCCTTACAACGGTATGGAAAACCTGGCAGCTGGTACACACATCACCAGTGTTTCAGTTTTGTTAGTGTGTGTACCAGCTGTCAGGTGTTCCACACTGTTATAAGGAAGAATATATATTTTTACTGGACAGTCCGTTTTAATCACCATTTGAATTAAATATCTTAAAAATACTTGTGGAGCCTGCCTGTGGAAGTTATTGGAGGGTATCCTGCTGAAAAGAAGACACTGAAGGAGGGACAGCCTTCATTGGTACCAGCAGGGTCAGTGTTGGTGCTTTTAGATTCTGATTTCCAATTTCTAGTAATTGTTTTTTTGGCACCATAATTAGACACAAGGCTTTACCATGTTTAGGCAATGCTAATAGCTCAGAAAAATCATCTCCCTCATCACACCAATCTGCCCCACCAGCATCTCAGACAGTGCGTCCCGCAGGGAATCCCTAAAGTCCACCAACCCACCACATTCCCAGAAAATATGTTCCCAAGTACATATTTCTTCCCCATCACACCTCCAACATTTGCTGTCTGAGGAAAAATTTCCCGGAGTCTACTTGGGATATAAAAATATCTATGTAAACATTTCCAAGCAAAAATTCTAAATCTTCTAGACTGTGTTACATATTTGGGAGACAAACGTGTATCAGCCCATTGTTGCTTTGTGAATTACTTATCCAGTCTCTCTCTCTCTTCCCAATCCTTTCTAACCTCCTCTGATTCCTATAGCTGTCATGCAATATTTTGTACGCTCTACTAATTATTCCTTTTTTAATGGCAGCTTCTGTTCTAGAGTCTACTAAAACCTCTACTTTCACTTAGGAAGCCCCCCCAATTTCTTTCTCTTTGCCTATGCTCTGATAACAATCCTTGATAGGGAAGGCAATCTCCAAGCTGCAGTCTAAATAAATTCTTGGCCTTCTCCCATTCTGTTACCTTTCCCTCTTCAGTTATTTGCTCCAAATACCGTGGTTCCTTTTCCAGTTTTCTCCAATAAATTCTAGCCCCCTCTTGCCTATTGTCTATATCCCTAATTGCAGCCATCCCTATCATCAGAATCTCCTTTCTCCATTCCCATGTCAGATCAGTGCTTAGAATACATTCTGTGTTTAGCTTCAGCTTTGGCATTACATGCATACAATATGATGTTTGGCAGGCTGGTATTTTATACATTAGTTGTTTCTTGACATAACCATTTGAACCTATATCACACATCTTACAAAACTTTGTTAATGAATACCCTCAAAAACACACACCCAGAACAAACTGCAAAACCTATTAATACCAACACATAAAACTATGTAGATCTTTAAATGATGAAGTTTATCCCTCCTAATAAGAACAGTTGTCTCAGACTGATAGCCACACTCATATGCTTGAATTAAACTATAACGAAGGTTATCCATGCTAGGATGCATGATAAAGCCTGTGCTTCTACTTCCACTAAGTGCTGTCTGTCATTGGCTGATCTTTATTCCTCTCCCAAGTGAAGAAAACAACTTGAATGCTTTCAGAAAACAATATTGCCTAGCTACTGAAATAAATATTCTATTTTTATTGCCCCCTTATTAGATTGTCTCCATACAAACATAAAAAACAGATACATGGTTGCATTTCACTACACAGATTGCATTGTAAACATTTGCGTGCTAGAGGGAAACGCTATTCAGTATTCATTATGTTTAGTGTTCTTTCATTTGCTTTACCTTAAAACTTATTATTAAATCGAAGACAAGTGCCTTAACCCAGTCATTCCCCTATCAGTTTTACGTGCATCATGCTCTTTTGTTCAGGCTTTATTCACTTTTCAAACATTTCTTAAGTGAACAACAAGAAGAAAGAAAAAAATAGGGGCACCTGTTTACTGTAGTATCCCCATTACACAAAAACGAATCTGAAAAAGTTTTACTTTATAGGATGCAACATATGCCATAAATTATAAAAAATACTGTTAAGAAAAAATGTTTTTATTTACAGTTAAATATTTCCTCTCTCTTCCCCCCTCTCTTAAATCTTCTTCCAAATATTAATGACAACGTAGGGCATATGTTTTGGAGTCCCATACACGTTTAATAAATTCAAAAAAGTCCAATATCTCCAGGTTTTCTTGTTCCATCATATTTCACAAATGTAATTAATGCTCTGCAATCCCATTTATTCATCAGTTGCTGGTTTTCTTTCTGTTGATCTCCATTCTCCCAAATCCAGTTGCTGGTTCATTTCAAACATATTCCTGGTTCTTCTTGTGTTTTTTTCTCTCTCTCAAGCATTTTCCTTCAGAATCCTGGAAAATGTTTCATTGGCATAGTCTCTCTGTAGTCTTTTTTTATCGATAAGCAGCAAAAATCCCTTTCCGTTTGATAACTCACTTTTTGTTGGACAAACTTTTGTATGTTCTCCTTAACATGCTCTGCATCAAAGTATGATTTTGACCCCTCAGGAAAAATATTCTGAAAATATCAGGATACAACAGCTTGAATCTCACACCTGCTTCTTGACATTCTCTGACTGCCTGGCGTACAGTGAGTAATCATTTTCCACAAACACTACAGTAGTCTCCCACTTTTGGTACTTTGCCCTTCTGCCACAGTTTCATCAGAATCGACTCTTTCTGCTGGTAGAATTGCATCTTTAGTATTAAAGGTCTGGGCTGCTTTCTTGTGGCCAGGTTTGAAGCATACGAATGATATACCCTTTCAATTAACAAATCCTGCAGTGGAATACTAGTCCAGTTGCTTAATTGTGCTTTCATAAAATGCATAAAATGAATTCCGTCTGTTCCTTCCAGTTTCTCTGGTACTACAAAAAAAATCTCAGGTTTTCCCTACGTAATCTGTCCTCTAGGGCCAGTCTCCGACTCATTACCTCTAATGCTACCATTTTTTGAAACATCTCTTCTTCAGCAGTCTCATACACAGTCGGCCTTTTCTTCATGTTTTCCTCTGATTTTTGCAGTTATCAGCTCATCTGAATGTCTGTTTAAAGTTTCTTCCATTTTTTCCAGTCTTATTATTTGAGTTGATATACGCCTTCAGTATTTCATTTATTTTAATTAGCTCTGAGCACATTTGACTTATTTCCTCTAGATTACTGGAAGTCATGTCTTGCACCAAAGCTGGAGCTTTACCTGCTTTTTTGCTGAACTACAGGATTCTTCACAGTCAGTGTTTTTCTCCTTACCCTTTGTGATTGATTTCTTTCAGGTCCTCTGAATTTGTTTTTGCTGGCATCTTGGCCAGTGCAATTACTTGCCAACTACTGAAATTTCACCAAAAAGACAAATTCAGTGTCCCTCTTTTCTGAGTTTGTTTTCACAATGGGAGAGAGGAAATTAAGCTGTTACTCAGTGTGCAACCATCTTAGAAGTCAAGCTCTAGACATACTGAGCAAATGGCAGGATGAGGATTGAACTGTCTGCAGGGTTACCAGCAGTATCAAAGATAGATAGGCAGGTATCTCTGTGGGGAGGTCTATTGATGAGTTTACCTGTGATGCTTCAGTCATGCTATCTGCTGTTTTGGTAACTCTTCTGATACAAGGTTTATTGCATTTGCACATACAGAACTACAGGAGAAGAAAAATTAAATTAATTCACAAAGTATCCCTTATTTAACACCCCCTCAGGTTTCAGTTTAATGGGATACATCACATAGTAAAAAATCATGTGCTAAATCCTCACAATGTAGAATGCAGACTGTCAGCTACCATTAAAGACTACTCAAAGGTGAAGATTTGTTCCTATTTTTTTATTTAATGCATATTAAGTCAGAGTCAAGCGTGCTGCTAGATCTCTACACTTTAAATAAAGGTTTGCAGAAGGAAACAGGAGCAACTACACTGCTTTCTTTTGGTATGTATCAGAACCCTTGGAGAAGTTTATGGAAACAAGCCTCAGCAAAAGTAATCTGTCTACAGCAGTCAGGGGATAGCTCTCCTCTTTCAAAATCTGAAAATGTACTAAACCATGTGATTATAGCATGCTGAAGAACTGTTCCAGTAAGATCACGTTTGCAGAATACTTATGGACACAACAAATACAGAAAGCCAAAGAATGTTTGGGGGAAACAGAAGCATATGCTTTAGTGAGGAATGTCTGTTCAAGATTCCTCCCAAAGATGGCTGTTACACTTGCCCATCACTTTAATACTTTAGCCAACCATGGCCAGGGTGATACTTTAATTGAGATACTGAGACAAATAAGAGCTAGGGCCAGTCTCTGACTCATTAACTCTATCCCCACCACACAGACCAAATTCATCTGGTTTAGCTAAGTCTATGAAGCATGGCTCCCCAGGTAATACAAAACTCAGGTTATTAATTACTGGTTGCTATACATCTAAAAGCAAAGCCAAGCTTTTGCATCCTAGCACGCCATCCTTTCCCCACATTCTGAAACAATATCAAATGCATTCCTCATTGGAAGCATTTTTCCATTCAAAAAACAGCAGGACTGCAAGAATTACCAGATTATTCTTTAAAAGCTTCTGTTTTTACAAAACTCTGCACAGACAGCAATAACTAGATTCTTTATAGTCTGATTTAACTGCTTCAGTTTTAAGAGGTGGTTACAACAGTGGTATACCAGCATGCTATGAACTCTGTTACCACCAATCTCTCAGGGTAAATGAAGAAGCCTGAGTGCCACCAATGTCTTTTTACCTCTCCAGAAGGACAAAGTAAATATCCAGTGCACTGAAAAGAACCATCACTCCAGTAAGACAACAGGAATCATCTTTAGTGGGTAATGAAAACTTGCCAGAGCATTAACTTTTAGTACACTGGTTCTGATCACCAAGGAGAGGTAATTTTACCTAGCTCTGCATCAAATCTCACCAATTTTTATTGGCTCGATTTATGATCTTAGTGTGTTGAAATTTAAAGACATGGCTTGAACACTAAGTATGCAGATGGTTAAACCTTGGAAGCGCTGTTCTTAACCCCACTGACACACAAAACAGTGGTGCAGCATAAATAAACTTGTCTTCAGTGTCAAACCCCCCCCCCCCCCCTTGAGATTTACATGCGATTGATGGTTAAAAGGTGAAAGTTGACAACCTTGGAGTCCTTGAAGATAATCTTTCATCTCAAACTCTTCAAATCCATATAGCTGTTATTTATGCAGAGTATACGGAGATATCCAACTGATCCTCTATATACTTGACAGCCATGCCAGATCAGCAAAAATCCCCCTTTATACAGCTCTTATCAGGTCAATTATAGAATATTGTGCCTTGTTTTATAACATATTTTTATATCTAATGCTACTGGAGAAGGTACAAAGAATCATTCCTCACATTCAAGGGCTTAAAGGCTTGTCTTATAGTAAATGGTTAAGCAACTCTCTTCTCTCCATCTTCTTCCTGCAGGAGACCTCTAACTGAAATACACAGCATTAAAAGACACTTACAGTTTGAAAACCCAATACACCCCTGGTGGCATAAAAACAAGGGGACACACAGCCCCAATAAAACTCCGTATCAACCATACCATGAAATGTGACAACTTATCTCTCAAGAACTTCCACACCTAAGAAGTAAATTTCCTCTCTCAGCCAAAATCACCCATCAATTCATACCTTCAGGATGAAACAGGGTAACTATGTGAGCACCTGAAGTTTGAACATGGAATCCAGGGCAATCGCAGAAAACACAGTTAAACTGATGAAAAAGGCAGCACGCTGAAGGTAAATTCAATACCCCAAAATTTAATCCAAAGTCAAATAACAGTTTAAAAGCAAATACACACAATACCAATACTGGTCCTTGTGCACGAACACAAAACACTCTGTTAAAATATCCACAATCCAGATGTCTTTGTGGATAAAAAACAACTTTCCTTATGAATGAATAACATTAGCTTAAGCGCTTTGGTCTCTGTCTAGTCAGAAACTTCCTCAGAATTCTGAGCACATTTAATGAGAATCCAAAGCATTCTGTCACTTAAAATCCAATCTACCCTTTTAAATGCATTTATAGCTTTTATGGAGAGAAGAATTTCAGGTACATGTTAGATTAGTGAAAAACAGCATTTCTAAACTGTAATAATTGTATCATGCTCTGCACAGCTTAGCATATACAGGCTTTATTCAAACATGCACAGAGCACTGTACCCAAGTCTGTATTACTTCAGTGGGCACAGAAACATGCACAGAGCACTGTAGCCAAGGCTTATTACTTCAGTGGGCACAGAAACATGCACAGAGTACTGTACCCAAGGCTGTATTACTTCAGTGGGCACAGAAACATGCACAGAGCACTGTACCCATATTACTTCAGTGGGCAGAGAAAACATTAAAAATAAAGTTAAAATATTGAGTACAACTTCTGAGTACTGGGTATCACAAATAGCACTTGTCAATCTAGCAGCATCTCATTGCTGTAACATTGATTTTGAGAGTAGAAGAGATTACCAACTAGTTTACACATAAGAGATCAGATTCATGATAACCCAGCAAGCTTGTTCTCTCTGTAACACAACTTATCAGAAGTATTCCTCACAAAAAATACAGACAAGCATTTGTGAAGGAGACTTCACGTCCCCAGCCACACTTCCCATGTGAGGGCTTCATCATTCACCCCCTTAAATACAACACCAAGGATTCACTAATATTGGAGAAAGGGGGCAAATTATGATCAGACTTATTTTTAATGAGTATGAACTATAGCAAATGACTGCATTCCTAAAAACTCAGCAAAGACAAAGTTATGCTACAAACAGAGGGAAAAAAGTAAGACTGAAATGTCATCTTGTAGCCATCTTCAGAAACAACATGAAATCTAAAATAATCAACTTTATGCTACAAACAGGGAAGAAAGCAAGACTGAAATGCCATCCTGTAGGCATCTTCAGAAACAACATGAAATCTAAAATAATCAACTTTATTTTTTGCTTCAGGTCATTTATGAAAAAGGTCATAAGATGAACTATCATTTCTAATTTGTACTTTTAATTTGCACAGTGTAATCTAAACCCACCTTTGTTTTGTTTCGAAGCCCGAGTTTGAAGCAACACCTTATTTGCTACCAATAGAGACTAAAGTGGTTGCCACACAATGTACATCTTTCTAAAGCCTTTGAATTGTGTAAAACAAAAGTCATATATATTGTAAATCTTTCATATCTATAAATTAGAGAACTAATTTGTAGATATGACTTGTAAGTTATACCCTGACATTAAGAAATATGTACTAGGTAGACTTTAAAATTGGCCACTACCTGAGCAACAAACTAACTCTCCTACCAGGAAAAATGACTACAGCAGAGAGACAGTAAAAAAGCAGTTTGGCTTAAATTCAGTTCCTAGCTGAAGATTATTCTGTCTGGATGTCAAGTAAGAAAAAATAAGGTAACCATATAAAATGTAGCAACCTGCTAGGCTAGACAGAGTCCTGAAATGCAGAGAACAAATAGCCAAAAAACGGACTAACATATACAAACTCTTGAGATGCCATTTCTCTGAATGCTCCCTCTTCTCCAAGGTATGGTGCTCTTGGAGTTGGTATATATGTATGTACGTATATCTGTACATATATATATATATATATATATATATATATATATACACACACACACACACACACACACACACACACACATATGTAGGTTAGTTGGGGGAGGGTGCCTTACACCCCTTGCAAAAAAGGAATTTAAAGGAGAAGTGGGATTTTTGACATTCATTCTTCTGTGTTTTCTGTCTTTTTTTTGGCTTGTTGGCACTCGACATTTTGAGCGCTGACATTGCAACAGGAAGCCAAAATTAGGAAGAAATAAAGACAAGCTGAAGAAAAAGCGATTGCAGAAAGTTGTGTTAGACAAGGACTCAGCAGAAATTCAATGAGAGGGAAAACAGTGAATGAGGCAACTGCAGGTTATGGCTTCAGACAATTTTGAACAGAAAATGTGAGAACCACTTAGAAGTCTTTAAAATAAGTGGGACACCAGATGAGTATATACACTCAAGTGAGGAAAGACTGAGAAAAACAGATGAAATGTTGAATAATTACACTGATATATTGGTGAAACTGGAAAAGTCATAAATGGAAACTGAAGAAGGACTCACAGAACACTGGACATTTCAAGAGGAACTGTACCAAAAGCTGGCTGATTTGGAGGACAGAGGAAAAAAGAAAAACTTGAGATTTATAGCCATCCCTGATTCTCCCACCAGACCTAACAAAGGCAATGACAACAGATCGATTTTACACTGGATTCTGGTCACAAACTGCAACCTCAGCCAGAACACTCCCAAACATCCTCAGCGACCATCTCCCAGCCTTTATAAACCATGCTTCCCCCTCCAGTCAAAGTCAACATCAATATACACTAACAAGGAATTTGACCTCATTCAACCCTGTAACATTCAACAACATTCTAAAAACAAACTGATTGGCTTCCACTAAAAACCTTCCCTCTTGACGAAGCTGTTGATTAATTTACCACCACCTTCATGAATACACTAAACAGCCTCACCCATCTATGCATACAGAGGATCAAAAATAGCCATGCCCCTTGACTAAACAAGACAACTAGATGTCTCATGCATGTCAGAGACAAAAAAAAAAGAAGTTATGGCAAGCACACAAACACCCCAGACCTACTAAAATTCAAACAACTTCGCAAAAAGCAAGACTGAAATGGTAAAAGGCTAGTCAGCAAAGATAAAAAAAAACATTACTAAAAACTTCAGTCTAACCAGAAGCAGAACCCAAAAAAATTCTGGGATTCTGTTACATCACTACTTAATCCAGGCGCAAAAAAAAAAAAACCCTGCCCTCACCCTGACAAATCTCCAGAAGAAATAGCCTCGATTTTTAATACATTCTTTATAGCAAAATGTTATCAAACAAATTACTCCACTTGCTACATATCCTCATCTAGATCACCCACTTACTCCCCCTGCCCTATTCACACCCAACATTCACAAAAGCCCAATACCCACCTATCTTCCACTTTTACTCTAAAGACCATCTCAATCTCAACTATAAAAAGACTACTACTAAAGCTAAAACCTTGCTCTAATGCCCCCATACCCTCAGAATACCTAAAAACTACTGCTGACAGTATCACTTACCCCATAAGCATACTTCCCAACTGATCCATCCTTGACTCCTATGCTCCCAAAACCTGGAAAAAGGCTTTCATTCTCCCTCTCCCTAAAGATGGCAATAATACTGACATCACTAACTTCCAATCCATTGCAATTCTTACTCTTATCTCCAGAATTATTAGAAAAATGCATCAATATTCAACTTTTTTGCTATCTTCTTGACAACCAAATACTTCACCCTCACCACATGGCTTCAGACCTGGCCATAGCACAACCGCCCTTGTCTCCTTCGTGGATACAGTCAACAGAGCCCGTGATGTTGGCAAAATTTTTTCCATTCTCTTCCTTGACCTATCAAAAGCATTCAACACTGCTTCTCACCCTTTACGTATCACCAAACTTTCTAAGATTGGTCTTTTCCCTCCCCACATGTAACTGGTTCTCTAGTTACTTAACTGAAAGATGACAGGCTGTCAGATGGCAAAACTCCATCTCTCCTTTTCTCAACAACCCTACCAGAGTTCCCCAAGGCTCTATGCTTAGTCCATTCCTATTCAGCATATTCATAAACAATTTCCACTCATCTCTGTCTCAAGGAGTTGCTATTCCATATGCAGACTCTACTATTGTCTGCTCTGCCAACTGCATTGCTGATCTGGATCTATATTAGGTCATTGAAAGTTCAATAGTTCGAATAACTAAAGATCAATCTTTAGTGATCGACCTATTAAAACTTCGAATGTGTATAAAAGCCCCCCACCCCTGCTACTTAAATATACCAAATCCAAAACCGCACTACAATGAAGTAAATGGAAATCTCCAGTTATGGAGATTTCCGTTTAACCATTCGATGATCTGCACTTTCGCTATTCTCGTTCTGACAATATCAGCTTTGATATTGTCAGTCTTCGAGAAAATGATATAGACCCTGATGAGCTACTTCAACTAACTCAAAAGGTCTTCTAATCCACTGAATCCTGGATGCACAACAACCACCTAGCCCTGAACCCAAATAAAACCAAAATCATACCATTTGCCCCTACAAAAATAACCCCCTTAAATAAAACAGAGTTCAACATCTATTCTAATAGTAAGGCTATAATTAAAGTCATTAACCACACAAAGCTCCTTGGAGTCACTATTGATGAACATATGAAATTTGACCTGTATGTACAACATAACATTCTCAAAACTCATCATAAACTTGGAATCCTCTATATACATAATCACTTCCTAAGCCCATTCACTAAACTAACCCTAGTCACAACTTACCTAATACCCTCACTCATCTATAGAGCTCCTTTACTTATCAACATCCAAAGCTCTTCAAAATCCAAACTTGAGACATGCAATCCAATAAAATCACCACATTTGTAACTAATTCTAAATACTCCATCAGTCACTACACTGTTCTTAAGTCAGTGAAATGGCTAGATCTATCAAACTCTCTCTCCTATTTCCAACTAACCACGGCTCACAAAATACTCTTCAAACCCCTAGACTGTCTTGCCCCGAGCTCTCTACTTAGCTACTACCACCCAAAATAGGCCCTTTAGATCGTTGGATCAAAAGTTCTTGAAGATTCATAACCCTAACCTCCCACCCGGCCAGCTTCTTTATTCATGCTCAATAGCCAAAAATTGGTATGCTCTGCCTCTATCAACTCAAAATCCTACAGTTTTCAAAACTTCCCTTCACAACCACCTATTCTTAAGCTGGAAGTGTACCTGCACCAAGCCTCCTAGAATACGTATACCACGCTCTTTCTTATCAACCTTATTTTATGTGGTGAGAAAATGTTACTGTAGAAACAGATTGCTGAGAAACTACACAATGTACGTCTTTAGACTAATTCATATTATACAACTCTACATTTCTCTTATTTTTTTTATGTATTTTGTACATACTTATTCTTTGTAATTCAAATTGTTGAATTCTTCCCTCAACTGGGAATATCTATTTAAAACTTAAGCATTATTTGAATTTCCACCTCCCTTCATCTTACTACTAAAAAAATATATATTAATAACTTAGCCTACATTAAATTAGGTCCTTTCACCTCAGACTCTATCCATATAATGAAAGGTACTAAACAAGGATGCCCCCTTTCTCCTATTTTATTTGCTTTGGCTGTAGAAATATTTGCAGAAATAATACGCAATAATCCAAGAATTAAAGGAATAGAATTCTATGACTAGTACATATCTAAAATAATGCTTTTTGCTGATATTTTATTAACCCTATCAAACTCCAGAGAGTCATTAGGAGAGCTATAAGTAGTAATGGAGAAATTTTATAAGATTTCAGGTCTACACTTCAATAGATCAAAATCAAAATTTCTATTTTTAAATAAGAAAAAAGAACTACAAGTTACAGATAAATCCACCATAGGAAAACAAGAACTTACGCTAAATTAGCGTATGCAAAAATATAAACAAAACAATATTAATAAATTATAAAAACATTATTGAACCAATAAAAAATATATAGAAAAGTGGAACAAAATTATATTAACTTTTGAAGACAGATTGCAATTAATAAAAATGGTCTTATTGCCAAAAATACTATATGTAGCATTAGCAATACAGTTAATTCCTGAAAGATGCATTCTTAAAGAAATAAACTCATGTTTAATAGAAATTTTATGGTATCCCAAAAAGAATAGAGTAGCTCTAACTCATCACATTAGACCCTGAAAACAAGGAGGGTTGAACTTCCCAGAAATAGAAACATATATAAAAGCATCTGTGCTTAAAACTACAATAGACTGGATAAACCCAAATTATTTTGCCAACTGGAAAGAATTAACAATGACTATATTAACAAATGAATTTAATCTGTTAAAAAAAATTAATAGTAGACAAATCAAACAAACACTGGTACATACTATGCATAAGTATACAATATAATATAACAAAACCTTCTAAAACAACACTGATTAATCATTACATCAATTCCTTTAGGAACATTATCAATGCAAACATAGATCTAAAACTTTGGTTTGACCTTTTAACACCATTTACCATCACTAAGAACTTTCTTCACAAAATATACAGGGAAACAATAACCTCCTGGGAACAAAACTGATTCTTATGCTGGTTTCAATGTGTAAATAAATGAAATGTTTTAGATATACATATGATAAAAACTGCTTACAATTTTCCAACACAGGACTGGTTAAACCTTACAAAGCATTCTAATGTACACTCAAGATTTATGCAGATTAATTAATAATTCCTCATTTAAAGATATTCCAAATCTAATAAGTTTTCTGTATGAATTTATATATAATAGTTGTGAAAAGAAAAATTCCATGTCAAATCTATATAAAGAGTTAATAACATATAAATTATACAATTCCTCCCCTAAAACGTGCACGCTGATTGGCCAGCCCAACCAGCGTGCCCATTTTAAATCCCTCAATATACTAACGGAAAAAGGTCCGGTCGCCCAGACTTTTTCCATTAGTATAAAACACTGTGTCGCTATGTTAAAAGAGTTTAACATAGCAACACAGGTTTAAAAAAAGCAACGGAGATCTCCGTTGCTTTTTTTAAAGCTGTCTCGCTATGTTAAACTCCTTTAACATAGCGACACAGTGTAAAGCAACGGAGATCTTGCGATCTCCGTTGCTTTTAAACTGTCTCGCTATATTAAATGGGTTTAACATGGCGAGACAGCTTGTAAAACGAGCAACAATATTCATCTCCCGTTTTTTTATGTTCGCTTATGTTAATGGGCTTAACATAGCGAGACAGCTTTACAATAAGCAACGGAGATCTCCGTTACTTATTTTAAAGCTGTCTCGCTATGTTAAAGCTATTTAACATAGCGAAACAGTGCTTTTGCCCACAGCTCTGGTGTACTGCGTAGGCATGCGCAGTACATCAGAACTGCCGCAGAATACCAGACAGCTGCGAAAGGGCAGTAAAGAGGCATTATACAATGCCATTATTTAAGAAAAGTAATTATTTATTTTCTTAAATAATGTCATTGTATAATAGCAATAACCCACTTCTGGGTGTGGGAAATGCTGGATTTACCCACGGTTGGCCAACCGTGGGTAAATCCAGCATTACCCACACCCAGGCGTGGGTTATTGCTATAACAATTCCCAGACCATCATACTGGCAGTTCTTAACAAAAGATCAGTCATTGCAGTTAACAGAAGAAATTAAAAGTAACATCTTATTATCAGTTAATTACACCTCTAACACACAGTACTGAAAATACTTACATAGAGCATTTTTAACACCAGATAGAATTAAAAAGATCAGTACTACTACAAATGGTTTTTGCTGGGGCTGTGAAAAGTCAAATAAAGCAGACTGGATTCATATTTTTTATGAATTTAATAAAATTAAATCATACTGGAATAGATTCAATCATTTTTTACAAGCTTTATTTAATGAATCCTTTACCTTAACTAAAGTATTGATAATACTAAATGTAAATGAAGGTCCCTACCTGAATAAGACAAATATGTATTTGTTATGGACAATACTTGCTATATTTAGGAAATGTGTAACCAGAAGGTGGAATTCAAATACACCTCCGACCTTGGAAGAATTCTACACTCTACTGAAGACAACTGCATTGATGGAAATAAAAATCGAACTACAAATCTATCCCAGGCCATTGGTAAATAATCCTTGGAAGAAAGTTATATCTTTGTTGGACACACTGCAATAATCAATATTGTATCTATGATAACTGATCTGTTAATTCTATATTTAATAACATACAGTGTATATAACTGAAAGTCAGGCTATTGTAAATATTGTATATAGTTGTTTAAAATGATATTTAGAAATATTATGTAAATGTTATTTTAATTAAAAATAAAAAAAAATATTTGGGAAAATTGTTCAATTCATGTACTGGGGAACTTTTCTCCCTGGGCCTCCACTGAAAATGGGTCCTCTATGGCCCAGTGGACTTTCCCAGTAAACAAAATGCAAATAAACTAAATAAATAAAAAGCTGGAAGGAGTAGATTGCATAAGTTTTATTAAGAGTAATATCAGAAAAATGGACTTTTTCCACAGTAGGGCATAACAGTGTTTAGTCCTAAGAAGTCTTAAGAAAGCAGCCAAGACCAACAGTTGTGCAACATCTCCTTTTGTTGGTATGTGTGTAACAAAAATGTGGCAGTCAGGAAAGGATTTCAAAGTTGGAGACAGCAGGGTATTTACATAAACTGACTATACTGTTTACACTAGACAGTAAAAAACAAATTAAGAAGGAATGCTAGTCAGCTGCAGTGAGGATTAAACTGCTTTATCCTGCAATACTGTGTTTTTCCTTGGAGGCTTAAAGACATTTATGTAGACTGATTAGGTGCTGGAAAGAATTATGTAACTTAACCAGCATCAAATGCATAATCAGTGAGGTGGAGGTCCAGCTACAAAGCCATCTGCAAGAAATAACTCAAGAGAGAGGATTGCGAGTGAAACCCTTCCCCTTTGTTCGAAAATCTGTCAGAAAAAGCATAAGACCTGACTTGGAGAGTTAGCAGAGAACCGGGATCAAACCAGGTAGTAGTGAAGATTGAAGGTGAATTGTTCTAAGAGGACTGAAACAGAATATGTGGATTAGCAGAACAAGTGCAAGGCTTAGGTTAGTTGATACCCATTTTAGTGGCCATCTAAGAGGGGTACTTGCCACACTAAGGGAAGGGTGTATTTTTTATCCAAAAAAAAAATACTTGTACATATTTTTCTTTGTGTGTGTTTGAGGGGTTGGGAAAGGGACATAATATTAGGATAAGTATTACAATGTATAACATGTCCAGTAGAAACAATTTCAGTACTTGTATGTGAAGTAAGAAATGTCATTCACAGAATGGGATGGGAAAGCAATTGTGGAGGAAGTTGTGAAAAGAAATGCCATTCAGAGACAAAGATAAAATAAAATATATATGGAAATGACTGCATTTTCTATGTCTTCTATATTAACATTGAATGTAAATGGTCTTCTAGAAACAGTGAAAGGACAAAGCAGTATTACATTACAGCTAGAGGAATATGGTGAAAATACCAGTGTTGCATGACACTTATTCAGAGGGGTTTGAACATGACAGTGTGACAAATAAATGCACTAAGGAGACAGAAAGAAGGGGAGTGAATGTTACTAGGGAGAGGGATTCCTTTAGTAACCAAAAATGAATAAAGAAGGAAGTTTGTGGCAATGCAATGAGGGGTTTCTGGATTATAAACAGAATTACTTTTGTGCGATATATGCCACACCCAAGACTGCAGCTTTAGAACTGAGCAGTATGCTAGGGTAAGTTTTCAGCAAGGGAACCTAATTATAGGGGTCCAAATGCAGAGATGATAAAATGACCAAGTAAAGGATAGTAGTATTACTGGAACTGAATTCATCTTCAAGTCTTGTTAAGTGCCTTCATGTGATGGACCTGGTTTTCAGAAAATCTCACCACAATGACATTGATGTATATACTATTTTATACAGTATATATCATGGAGGGAGGGAAATTTAAAAAAAATGAAAAAGAAAGCTGGGTGCACAAGCCTAAGGAGAAAAAAGTGCCCAAACCTGGTATACGCACTGGTGCCAAGAATGGGAAAAAATGACAGTGCAGAATTCTCAAGACACGAAAACATGTCAACAATGGGGTTAGGCCAGGTTCAGGGGAGGATGCCACTGCCCCTGTAGAAGGAAGTAGTGCACAAAAAACACAAACTGACAAGCCAAAAAAGATCCATAAAGATGATAGAGTGGACTACTGAAGATAAGGAAGAAATTATGTATTGTTTCTATTATGCTAGAAGCCCAGTATTTCCAGATACAAGACATTCAAAAAGATTATGAGACACATTAGAGAAAAGAAAAATACTTGCACAAGAAAAACGGTCAGAAAAGTTTCAAATACTAACTTCTTTTCATTAATATAACAGATCCATGAAAAACAGAGACAAAAGAAAAATTGGGCTGCTTGGAAAAGACATGACAGAGAAAGTGTGAAAATATAAACAAAAAACCTAGAGATTTTTGAAAGGTATAAAGAAAAACATGGACATGTGAAAGAAAGAGATCTGATATAGTATAAAGGGGGACCGTAGTACAATGGAAAATGAAGTTAAGGAGCACCTACAACGTGAAGGATTTAGGGTAGTCTAACAAAGGCTATATCACAGCATGATAGAGTCCCCAAATTAAGTAGAAAGAGGTGGAGTGGGAGACGCCTCTAAAAAAGAGATATGGAAATGGGAAAGAAAAAAAGATTTAACATGGTGCATTATTTATGCAAAGGAGAAAATCCAACTCAAGTGATGTCACAGCGTGGTGGAACAATAAGTCCCCAAATTAGGGAACAGGTGAAGCAGGAAACATCTGGGCACTTGGCTTATGAAGATGTTCTGGAGTCTTCAGTAGGAAAGCAGTATAAAATAGCTGCCTTAAGAGTAGATGTAGATGAACCTGAAGGAAGAGTTCAGCTAGAAAGCTAGAGACTAGTTGGATGGGGATGGAGGAGGTGAAAGGATTCCTTTCCTTGGCTTGTGCCCATTTCGCGTTTCTCAAATTTACTTTAAAATCATTGGTGAGGCTGTGGAATATTCAATATATCTAACAGAGTGAGATAATTGAGGAAACCTGGCTCACACTGGAACTGGAGGGAACTGGAGGAAGGGTTCAGAGAGGGGTCTATAGAGCACAGTTTCCTTTGCTGCCAAAAGGGGAAAATGGATATTGCGTGACCATCCCATCTCTGTTTTTTTGACTGATTTGTTCAAGACACTGAGATCCAAGATCGTCTCCAGTCCAGGCTCTCGAACACATGCATGACCCCCTCAGCACCGCACCCCTGTCAGGCAGGCCAGAAGAACCCCTCGCTAACCCCCGAGCACCCGGCAGTGGGCCCCGGAGGCAGGTCCGACAGGCCTCGGCGCGGGCACACCGAGGGAGAGGGGAGGAGGGGGTCGACAAGGGGTCCCACCGCCTCACCACCGAGCCCCGACGTCCGGGGGAAGTCCGGCCGAGAGAAAGAAGAAAGAGGACGACGACGAGCCCGAGAAGCAATTGTCTCGTCTGGCCCCACGGTCCAGCTCTCCGACATTTACACGCTCAACTCAAAAAAAAGAAGGAGGAAAGAAAGAGATGGACCGGGGCAGGGCACCGACTGATGAGGGCTCTCTGAAGCTCTGGGCTAGCCTCGGGACTCTTAGTATCACTCCACCACTCTCTGAAAGCCGCGATCGGACAGCCTCGGCGACCCAGAGGAATGAGGACTTTGGCCCGCGTTCACAGCAGGGGAGATCCTGGAGCGAATGAAGCGGAGCCAGAGAAGGTGACCTAGACCTGCTCCATTAAAATTGCATAGCAAGGAGAAGGAGCCGGAAACAGTGGCAACTCTGACACAGGCAATGTTGTGGAGTGATGGGCTAATGATTTCCCATATGAAACTGCAACAGATGATGCAGGATGCAGCTGAAGAGAACATGTCACAGGAAAACAGTCTGGAACATTATGTAGAATGCCCACAATAAACAGCAAAGAATGTGCCCACAGTTTAGAAGAAAATGATATAAGGGAAGAGTTGTTTGATTTACACTTTACAGAATTAAAAGTCATCCTAACCCCTCCAGCTAAAATTGCCATAGCTCACTCTCACCTTCTCTCAACACTTCTGTACACATCTCCCCTATACTCTTTAATATAAACAAGACTGTACTTAAACTCTCAACCTGCTATAACTACATTGCCAGGTTTGTCACTGGGCTGCCTTTTTGGACACATCACTGCATCAATCTTAACCAGCTTGGGTGGCTTGAACTACCCAGTCTAATTCAGTATAACCAACTGATCATGGCTTATAAAATCCTTTATAATCCAGATAATACTCCTGCACTTAAAAATCTCATCACCCCCTATCACAATCCGCGACTGCTTAGATCTTCTAACAGACTAATTCAGACAAGCAAAATTAACAATGCAGCTGGTGACTCTCTCTTTGCAAACTCTGTAGGCAGATCCTGGAACTCACTTCCAGCTGACATTACTTTACTCTCCTCCCTAGGTCAATTTAAAACTAGACTCAAACAACATCTGGCACTAAACTGGCTATTTCATTGTATCAAGCCTGGCTAACTCTCTTCTAGATTGTGTAAAATCTATCAATCAGCTACTGTTCGAATTACCCCTGGCTTTCACCAGGGTTTAACTCTAACATGTGGAACATGTTTATTATTGTTTGCTGATGTACTCTGTCAAAATTATACTTGTAACATGTTTTTAATGTTTCTGTTTACCTTGGAGATTTTCACCCAGGCCTCCGTTGAAAATGGACATGCATCCAGTCAGACTATCCCGGTCAACAAATGCAAAATAAAATAAATAAATTTAACACAGATGGAAAGACATATTAAGATCAATGAAACAGATTACAGAAAATAAAAAAGACCCCAAATTCTAGAAGTCTGGTAAAACAGATGACCACAGTAAGACTACCAACAGAAATTCATGTGATATAACAGAAGTACACTAGGATATATTACTGTACAGCTAAATTAATGACATATAAAGTCTTACTACAAAAATGCTGGGCAATAAGGGAAAGGAAGGGAAGAAATAAAATGCCATCACAGAACCACTGGGTAGAGAAAGATATAAAGGAGTTAAGATAAGAAGTGTCACTGTTAGAAGAGTATAGAAGAGGAAACAGATAAACAAAAATGCTTAAAAATCTGTAAGTGATAAAAGCAATGCACAGTTATTAGAACAGACTGGGATCTGTCGTACACTATTGCAAATAATAAACAAAAAATATCATCCAAGGCAGAAAAACTTAGAAGATATGCAGATAAACCTAAAGAAAAAGTAAAAAATAAGCAATTCATTGATCACCCCAAGAAGTTTTATACAGAATTGGGGAAAAAAAGCACCAGGAATAGAACCACCACCAAAAGAAGAAGACAGACACGCATTTGGAGAAATATCAGTGAAGACCCTGTGGAACATAAAGATGCGGAATAGATAGAAGAAGTAAAAGAAACAGTAGAAGTTCAAATGCACAGGATATGAACTGGGATGAAGTAATGGCAAGAGAAATTGAAAAAGAAAGAAAGAAAGAAAAGCTCCTAAATGGAGAACCAGGCCCAGATGCAGTACCTAACTTCTAGCTAAAAGTATTAACATTTTTACATGAAGATATAGCATTGAGTAAGAATTCCTAATATGCATATTCTCAACAGACAACAACCTGGTTAACAATAGGAAAAATGATACTCCTCAAGAGTGAACCTGTAAGCCATCTTAAAACCTACAGACCAATAATTTGCCTTCAGAGAATGTACAAACAATATATTGCAATTTATGCTGACAGAGTTTATAGTTATTTAGAAGAAAACTCAATCATGGCCATAGAACAAAGGGGTAACAAAAGATCATTTGTTGCTAAAGTCATAATGGAGAATTGTTAAAAGGGGAAGAATCTAAGTAAGGCATGGCTAGATTTCTAAAATGCATCTGGCAGCATCACACATTCATGGATAAAAGAGTGCCTTCAGATGTATAAAATACATGTTACATTATTATCCCAGGGATAAAAATTCAAAGGGGATAGTCCAGGGTGATTCTTGGTCACCTCTCTTATTTTGTCTTGCCCTAAAGCCATTAATTATTTTTAATTAACAGATTAAGTCTTGGTTACAAACGGTTTCCAGAAAACAAACTTGCTTTAAGATTTCTCATCCAATTTTTATGGATGACTTAAAATTATATAGTTCATCAAATGAGGAGTTGAAAGCAAAACTGCAAGTGGTTAAAACTTTCCCAGATGACAAAAAAATGACATCTGGTCTTGATAAATGTGTGAAACCAAAGTTTAAAATAGGAAAGCTTCAGTACCAAGAAAATATCAATCTAGGCCAGGAATGTGATTTAAAGGAACTTAAGCAGGAAGGTGTGTAAAGTATTTGGGAAATGAAGGATCTACAATAAAACATCAACAAATATGAATAAAACTCAGTATGGAATACTTCAGAAAACAAAAATATTGAAAACAGCCCTGAAATCTAGAATAAAGTCCAAGTTATAATCCAATATACTCTGTTTTAACTTACAGTTTTGGTGAGATTGACTAGCCCCAATAGGTATTAGATCAGCTGGACAGAAAAACAAAACAAAAAAAATGCTTCACGCTTATCAAATGATACATAAAAATCAGTCTATACCAAGATTATATAACCTTTGCTCAGGAGGAGGTGTCAGAAGATTGAATTTTCAGAAAGTTGAACCTCATTTGGTCACGACCATATGATCGACTTTTCAAAAAATCAAATGAGACAAAAGAATCTACATTTTTACAGGGGGGCAAGCCCCTCAGTGCCCCACACCCCATGTATATTATATATACCAACTCTGAGATAGCACTACAGTGGGGAAGATGGTAAATACTCCAAACCCCAGAGTGTTCTAAAGTTTTAAGCAGATTCTTCAAACTAATTGTGCCAAAAGCTTTCTCTACGTTATGAATAATTACTGTTAATTTTCTTTAATATTTGTATAGTCCAATAACTGAATTATTCCCTTTGTGTTAAATTTGTGGTAATTTAGTAATTATAAATCCATTTTGGTCTTTATGAATTAGGACTTCCATTATGTTCATTAGTCAATTTGGCTGTAACTGAAATGCATTAGCAAGAAAGATATCAGATGACAATGTTTTTGGAAGAATGTGAGAAACTTGAGGGAATAATGATAGATAGGGGTTATCCTAACAACTTCTTAAGTTGTAATTTTTGTAAATATTTTTTACATTGGTAAAAACCGAAGAACTCTAAACAAAAAAAAATTACAACTATGACAAACAAAGATACAGAGAACAATAATTTGTTTAGACACACAGCTATTTGGACAAGTTTGAGAGATTTAGATTTGCAGGTTTGGATGTAGTGTTTGCAACCTAAGGGGAGGTGACTGGGAGACCCTAACTGAATATAGGGAGGCAGGCTATAAAGTATGTCTTCATGAGGCAACCCAACCATACCTTATGTGTAAATTCATGAGCAGCAAAACTTTAGAACAGGTATTGGTTTATTGGTTTAACAAGTTTTGGGTAGAAATATTTTATAAAGACAGTGTGTCTATGGTATGTGCTTTAATTTATGGAGTGTGTTCAGCATTCATGAATTAAGTAAATTAATGTACACAGTGGATAGTAAACATTTTTGTACATTCATACAGTTTTATACACATTATCATTTCAAGTTCAAGGTGATTTAATTAAAAATATATGTATGTGTATACATAGATTTGTGCAGCTGGTTTTGACCACTCATTTGTACTGACCAGCTTTAGTTTATGAAGTATAGTTTTGATTTTAAGATGGACAGGTTGTTGTTGCAATGCATTTTATATTTTATTTTTCGTTTTAGTCTTGTTCTGTTCAACAAGTTGTTTTTATAGGACACAGAACTTGCTATGTATTTTCATAATGTAATGATTTTATTTATGGAAATGAATTGTCAGTCTATATGGTCTTAAAGGACCCTTTAGGTTAACCTGTTTAGATTTTACAGAAGTGATATATCATTATTCTATTTCCTGTCATGTGACTGAAGTCTTGTACAAAAAGTGTGTTTATGGATGTTGCAGATACATTCTGATGAAGTCTGAAATTTACAGCAGACAAAAAACTTCATTCTATTTGTTGACTTGTGGCTTTGAATTAAATTTTACTTTTTAGACTTCTGTATGGTGTTCCTGAGTCAATTTGTAGTGGATATTTTTGGATTACTGGTATAATTAAAACAAAACAGTTATAATCAATATTAAGTAAAAAAAACAGGCCTATAAGAAGAAATTAAACATTTTCTTTACCTTATTTGATGAATGAAGACATCAAAGAAAATCTCCAAGATTGAAGAATCTGCTTACTAGTATGTATTAATCAGTACAGTCTATTAATCAAGGGTATGCTGTTGGAGATGAACATCTTACAGACTTCTGGAATAATTCTATCAAGACTTGGGAGCTTTCTGGAGACTTCAAAGATGGCTGCACATTCGGCAACAGCTTAATTCTAGCTCCCTCAGTGTGAAAACAGAAAGTCAGCAGAAAAGGCCAGTGGACTTTTGTTTCTGGGTAAATTTCAGTAACTGTCTATTAAGAGCAGCACTGCCAGGAAAAAAGAAATACAGAGGAACTGAAAGAAAATCATCTACAAAATGTGAGGACAAAACATTGACTAGGAAAATGTCAGCAGCTGTTCAGCAAAAAGCATTGCAAGCTCCAGACATGACCTCCAGTAAACTAGAGGAAAGTATAAGACAACTGCACACACACCTGTTTAAAAAAATGAAACACTGATGGAATATATAAACACAAACAACAAAAGGCTGGAAAAAATGGAAGAAGCTTTACACAGATATTCAGATGAGGTGATAAAACTGCAAAGATCAGAAATCGAAATCAAGAAAAGGCTGGGTGAATATGAGACAGCTCAAGAAGAAAGGTTTAAAAAAAAAATAATAGAATTAGAGGACAGAGCACAGAGAAAACCAGAGAAGATGGAAGAAACAGACTATTAATTGTATGAAAGCACAAATAAACAGCTGGACTGGTATTCCACAGCAGGAGTTGTTAGCTGAAAGGGCACATTGTACATTGTGTGTATGCTCCAAATCTGGCTATAAGAAAGCAACCTAGACCTTTAATAGTAAAGATGCAATTCTACCAGTAGCAGGAGTTAATTCTGACAAAACTGTGGCAGAAGGACAAAGTATTAAACGTGGGAGACCGCAGAATGTTTGTGGAGAATGATTACTCATTGTACACCAGGTAGAAGAGTAAATTTATTCCACTATTCAGGGAATATTTTCAAGAAGCAGGTGTAAGACTGAAACTGGTGTAACAAGCTATCTTCACGATATTCTTCCCTGAAGGGACAAAATAATTTTTTGATGAGGTACATATTAGGGAAAAAATACAAAAGTTTGTCTAACAAAAAGTGAGCTGTGAAACAGAAGGAGATTCTGCTTTCTGTTCTTCTGGTAATAAAGACCAGAGAGACTGTGCCAGTGAAATATTTTCCAATGTTTTAATGGTAAATGCTGAAGAGAAGGAAGGGAGGGAGTATGAGAGATAGCTAGAAGAATCGAGAGTATGTTGGAAATGAAGCACAGACTGGATTTGGGAGATGAAGATGAACAGGAATAAAACCAGTAACTTGGACATTGACAAAAGTGGGATAAGAAAGCAATAATTATATTTGTGAAATATGACAGAAAAAGAAAGCCTGGAAATATTGGACTATATTTGACTTGTGGGGGACTCTAAAGCATATGTCCTACTTCATGTCATTAATGTTCAGAAAAATACTTAGGGAAGGGGAAGAGGAGGGAGAAAGTTAACTGTAAGAGAAACAAAATACTTTCTTAAAAGTACTATTTTTACAGTGCATGATTTTCTTTGCATGCCATGAAGTAAAGTTTTCTTGGTTATTCTTAAGTGTAATGGGGATACTATTATAACGTGGTGCTCCTGCTTATTTTCTTTTCTCTTCCCTCTTTCTCTTTGTTCACCTTTAAGAAATGTAGGCACTGCAATGTAAAAAAAAAAAAAAAAAAAACAAAAGAAAAGTCTGGTTAAAACAGCATAATAAAGGAAACGTTAATGTGCTTTTTTCATTTTGTACTGTGGGGTGACTCAATTGTGGCCCTCGGCTTGATCTAGTAACAAGTTTTAAGAGAAAGCAAGTAAATGAAAAAGAATATTGAATATTATAGGGCCTTTTTTTCTAGCAAATAAATGTATGCTTAGTAGCAATTCTGCATCTGGTCCTCATGTCCCCATAGAGATGATCTGATAAAGAGAAATTGGCTAGGAGATGATATTCTCTAAAAGCATTCAGGTGTTTTCCCAGCTGGGACAACTATAAAGATAAGACAAACCCAGCCAGCACTTAACAGAAGCACAGGCTGCACCATGAATCTTAGCATGGATAACCTTTCTATTAGGTTAACTCAAGTTGGAAAGTGTGGCTGTCAGTTTGGGACATTTATTCCTATTAGGAGGGTAAAACCTCAATATTTAAAGATGTACATAGTTTTGTATGTTAGTGCTATGTTGATAGGTTTTAGAGGGGGTAGTGTGTGTGTGTGTGTGTGTGTGTGTGTGTGTGTGTGAGAGTGTGTGTGTGTGAGAGTGTGTGTGTGTGAGAGTGTGTGTGTGTGTGTGTGTGAGAGTGTGTGTGTGTTTTTGTTTGAGGGCTTTCAATAAAACAAAGTTTTGTAAGATGAGACATAGGCTCAAATGTATATAACAAGAAACAAATGTATAAAAGATTAACCTGCCAAACAGTGTATGCATGTAACAAAAAGCTGGAACTAGACATTCAGCAAAAAAGCTGGTATACGTAAAAGGCAGAAATAACTACTTTTTTAAAATGATGCTTGCTGTATTATCTTTAAATGTCAATGGTCTCACAGATAAATACAAAAAGAGCAGTGAATTATATTAAAAATGTGGAGTGCAAACAGGTATGCTACAGGAGACATACTTGGAAAGAATGAACATGTGAATTTCATTAAGGGTTTTAGGATGGTTATTCAGCAGAATACCTGGGACAAAGGAAAAGATGAGTATTTATATTAATTGCAAGAAGAGTTCCAATAGTGACAGAGGAGGATAAAAAAAGATAACAGTAAATTTGTAGTACTAAGGTACTACTCGTGCAGAGGAGAATTACATTGACATGCATTTATATTCCACCTAAAACTGCTATAATGGAGCTCAAGAAAATTCTGGGAGAAATACTCAGCTTTCAGCAAGGATTATTATTTATAGCTAGAGAATGGAATTTGATTTGCAGCAGTGAAGATGTGTCTGAGGGGTCCAGAAGACAAAGTATAACAAAGGAGGGTAGACTTTTGAAGAAATTTATGAAAATATTTGGCATGGAAGATGTGAATTCAGTACTAAGAATTAGGAGTGAATTTACATATTACTTCCCAAAATACTAAAAAACTGGGCTAGGCTAGACAGAATTTACATTTCACAGGAAATGTGTGCATTTAATGTGATGGTCTTGATATGCGCCCAATAACTCTTTCAGATCATGCACCAATAATAACTAAAATAAAAACACATGGTAATGAAAGAAAAATGAGACACTGGCACTTTCCCACCTATCTGCTGAAAAGGGAGGAATTTAAGGAATGGGTATTGGAAATTATTCAGGAGCTATTACAGAAGACAGACATTTTTTTTCTGAAAATATAGGATAGGGAGTGGGATAAAATTAAAGTGGAGTTTAAAAAAAGGTGGAAATAAAACAAAGGGAGATATGGTTAAGAATTGACAAGTATTATTTAGAGGGAGTGACAAATGTTAAAGGTATTACATAAGGGGGGAATCTCACAGAAGAAGAAGAGGAGCAACTGCAGAATGTTAAACAGGAAATAAGGGATTACCTCCGCAATATGCATGAGTTTAGAAAGACTGTTGTTAAGCAACTGCTTTTTGATAACACTTGAGCACAAACACTTTTAGCACAACAACTCAGGTAACAGAAAGTAGAAAAAGACCATCATCAAGCTTAGGGAGCCTATAACAAGGAAGTTAACAAGTGATGCTGTAGCAGTATTAGAAATATTTTGAAAATTCATTGAAAGTCTGTATAAAGCAGAGAAATAGGGAAATCAAGAAAAGGTACAAATGGAAATATTTATGGAAGAATTAAATATGCCAAGGTTAGAGGTAGATGAGGCTCAATTACTACCAGTTAGAAAAGCAGGACAGGAGATAAAAATGGTGATATATAGCCAATGTACAGGAAAGACCCAGGAAAAATGGTATTCCTGTGGAAGTTTGGAAGCTAGGAGGGGAAACTAAACAATCTGGAAGGTTTGGTTTAACAGTATTTTAAGAGGAGAAGAAATACCAACATTCTGGAAGAAAGCATGGGTAGCTGTAACACCTAAACAGGGTAAAGATCCATCAGATCCATCTTCACACAGACCATTCAATACTAAATCATGACTATAAAGTGTTTATGTCTACAATGGCTAAAAGAATGGCAAAACTGATGCCAGAATTGACAGATACGGATTGATATTGTTTTGTACAGAGTAGGCAAACATTTGACAAAATTAACACAACACTGATGATCCACAGGCAAACACAATGTAAGAAAATATCACTGTTGGTAGGTCTTGATGGAGAGAGAGCATCTGGCAGAGTAAGTTGGGACTTTATGAAGAGGGCAATGGAAGCATTTCCATTCCCTGATAAAATTATAAGGTTGTTTAGGAAGATGCATTAGGGATCTGAGGTGAAAATTAAAGTGGGCGGGGTCCTCTCTGATAATTTCTGCTTGAGCAAAGGAGCCGGGCAAGGGAGTCCTCTTTCCCCTTTGTTATTTGCATTATATTTAAAACCATTGGAAAAGAAAATAAGGGACTTGGAAATTCAAGGATACAATTGGTATGGTAGTCAAGAAAAGCTGTCTGTGCAGATATTTTATATGTGACAAAACCAAAAAAGGACATTACAGTATTGTGGAACATTTTGAAACCGTTACAAAACTTTTCTGGATAAAAAATTAATGAAGCTAAAACAAACAAAGACAATAGTGGTAAATTATGCACCAACACATGAACTGGTTCAGTAATAGCTATATTTATGGAGACATGACAAAATGAAGTATTTAGGGAGCATGGATCAAAAATGTTTCTGCTGTGGCGGTTAAGGATATGTGGGAAGAGACAAAACAAAAGAAGATACAAAAACTGAGAAAATGGAAGCTCTGTTATATGGATATGGATAGTAAGATACAAGCAGTTAAAATGTTTTTAGTCCCTTTAGCCTTATACATAGGTTAGGCATATTTTTATCAACCAGAGGAGAAGTTGTGGATCGCATTTAATAAAGAGCCAAAGGATTTTATCTAAGAGGGAAAGACAGCAAGAGTCAAGTGGGATAAGGTGATTCTTTCAATAGAAGAAGGCGGACTGGGTTTATCCAATTTGAAGGGGTATTTCAGAGCAATAGTTAAGGCTCATATATATACCCATGCATAAAACTAGAATTCAAAGTGGAAGAGATGATGATGAAATGGGGGGGGGGGGCTCAAGAAACAAGGACAGACTGGGATTTTGGATGCAGACCTTTAAGGAGAATAATAATCATGCAGAATACTATATTCATAAAATAACAGAAAGTATTCTAAGAATTAAGCCAACACGGGAATGGAGAAAGGAGGTTTTGCCAATAGAGCATAAACAATTAGGGATATAGACAATAGGCATGAGGGGGCTGGAACCGACTGGAGAAAACTGGCAAAGGAAGCAAAATATTGCAAGCAAACAACTAGAGAGGGAAATATAACAGAATGGGAAGAAACTAAGAATTTATTTGGACTGCAGGTTAGAGATTGCCTTCCCTATTAAGGACTGTTAGAGTACAGGCAAAGAAAAAAAATAGAGAGGTCCTAAACGAAAGACTAGCAGTGATAGAGTTTTTAGTAGAATCGATAACAAGCTGCCATTAAGAAAGGAGTACTTAGTATAGTATATAAAATATTGCATAATAACTATAAGAATAAATCAGAGGAGGTTAAGAAAGGGATTGGAAAGAGAGTGGATATGCAATTCACAAAAACAATGGTGGATATATGTATGTCTCCCAAAAATGCAACATGATCTAGAAAATTTAGGATTTTTGCTTGGAAATGTTTCCATAGATATTTTTGTACCCCAAGTAGACTCCAGAGAATTTTTTCTCAGGAAGACAGCAAATGTTGCAGGTGTGTTGGGGAAGAAAGATGTAATTGGGAAGATATTTTCTGGGAGTGTAATGAGTTGGCAGACTTTAAAGGTTCCCTGCTGACTACTGTGTCAGAGATGCTGGGTGAGCGAATTGATGTAACTAGGGAAATGGCTTATGAGCTATGATACATAATCAGAATTGCCTAGACCTAGTAAGGCCTTGCCAAGTCTAATTATGGTGGCTGCCAAAAACACAGTTACTAGAAAATGGAAAACAAACTTTAAACCAACTGTACTAGAAGTAGTGACTATATTAAACTGAAACAAAACAACTGGAATTGGGGTTTTTAGAAAAGGATAGGAGTAAATTATATAGGAAAAAATGGAAACTGTGGGAAGAATACATGCAGGGGAGGAATGACATTTAAAAGAATGCAGTTCTTGAAATGAGCTATGTAATGTTTGACAGACAGTGATTGGGTAGATAAGTGATGCATAATGTTTGCAACTAGAATTATGCCAATATGGTTTGTGATGTAAAATGTTTGCAACTGGGATTGTGTTACTATGGTTTGTTTTCATTTATATATATGTACGATTGTCTATGTCATAAGTGATAATTTAATAAGCTGTTTCTTGTTTAAATAAGACTTGCAGCTTTCTGTAAGTTAATTATTTTTATTTGTTCTTTTATCTTCCCAGTTGTTATAGGTTTAATTATTTAATGATCTTGCTTGTCATTCAACTTATCTTTATTATCCTTTAAATATGTTTCAGTATGCATCTTATTGAAAATGTCATGATTTTGTCTCATTTTATCATTATCTCTACATCTTAGAACTTCAACAGCTGTAGCTTCTTTACCTGAAAATGCATCATGAAGAGTCTCAGTACAAGTAATTCGTTAAATCACTTTACATCGTAAGATGCTCGAAATGTCATTAATTACAAATTTTTTATTTGTTAAAGCTATTATTTGTTTAGTCTCAATTACTTCTAGTTAACTTTTGCCATTTCTTTGTAAATTTAATTTAGCTAAATGAGGTCTGTGTCTCATTTAATTATGAATTGCAATGTTTTACCTTTTTGATACCAAAATTAATCTCATTTAAGTGAGATTTGACAAAATCCCACAAAATTTTATCATTAACATTTCCATTACCAGTAATTGATATAAATTATTTTATTACTTTCATTAAATTCTATTTCAAGTCTTCTAATTTAGTCATATATGATGGAATTCTTGAAACAGCAGATAAACTCCTTACATTCATTTCCAAATCTAAGGAAATTTCATTATGATTTGAAAAAGGTTGTATTAGATTTACATCTTTTTTTGTGCTGCACATCCAAAGATATACATGTTCTGTTGATTCCTGTGTTCCAAAGACATATAAAGAATGCTTCCAGTAGGTTTAGTACTTTTACATACATACATAAAAATATTTCAGGTACAGGCAATAATACATTTCTAGGCTGCCAATATACCAAAACAGTCATTCTCATAATAAGTGTCCAGGTTGATTTGAAACATCTAAACGAGTGCTTGCTTTAATAAAAGTTGTAGTCTATTCCAGGCAGCTACTCTCTGAGGGAACCAGTGACTACAGCTGTCATTCCTATATAATCTTCTACACAGTCTGTCTGATAATTCTCAACAACTCTGATAATCTCAAACATTCTCAGAGATACCAGTTTCTAAATGCTCTACATACCTGTTTTAGCAACCAAGTTGTCAGAAAGTTAACGTGCTTTCTCAATTTTTTTCTGGGATGCCACAGATTCTAATGTTTTTTTCTTTATGTCATATTTTCAAAGTTATCTACTTTCTCAAGTACAGATTGTTTTAATAAAAATGATTTTGTCTTTCAATGTCATTAAGCTCTTCTTTCCCATTTATTTGCAAGCTCTGTTGTTTCACAATGTCTCTAATCAAGTCTATCTGTTCTTAGCAATCCTTCTTTACCGCATCAATTTTCATGTCAGGTATGTCCATTTTTGCAGAAAGATCTTAGCTATTTAGAAAGATTTTAGAGCTGCTTTTTTAACAGAGGAATCTTTAGAGTTTGGTTTCAGATGAGTCATTCTTCTGTCTTTTTCCACTGACTCCTTTGAATGTCTGACAGGAGCATTAATATAATGACATTTTTCCTTGATAAACTTCTTAAGCCTTCTTTTCTAGATAAACTCTCTTGCTATGTCTTCCTGACTGGAAGATTTTGAAGACAATTCTGTCAATTACAGGAGCTGTTAACTGTTTAAACATTTCTGCCACCCCCATCAATCTGTAGTCATTTTGTTACTTACACCTTGCCCTTTTTTTTACTGCTTACTATTAATTGGTATGCCACTTAGTAATGTCATCCCTCCAGAAAATGTCAGTACACCACAAACAGCTACGATATGTTATATGAAGTATACAACAAAAGCTCTAAAAATGCATAGATGTCATCCCATCTGCCTTAAAAATTAGCTTTAGTTATTACTTCATTGACATTACACCACCTTTGTCTACAACAGCCCTAATAGCAAAACTTGAGGATACCTTGCCCTGTTACAAAATTGCTTAGCCTACTGGCCAGGGCAACAACGTTGATCTACCTTCTAATTTTAAGAAATAAAAGGCCAAATAATCAACTTACTTTTGGGCATTCTTCTATCATCATAAACACCTTGTTTAAAAGGTGAACTAAACTGCTCCACCAAGTTCTTAGAAGCCATTCATTTTTACAGACTAACAACTCCTTATAGCATAAGTGAAACCCCCTAAGCAGAATGGCAGTAAAACAGAACTTAAGGGATGAAGCAGTTAGTGTTGCACAAAGCTATTACTGACAGCAGGTAAAATTATTCTTTACCTTCTTGCATTGCCTCCATAAATCAAAATTTTTCTGAGGTCTTTTTGTTTCTGTTTTCAGTCATCCAAAGGCCTCTAGACTCAAAGCCTGATATCGGGGACACCAGTATGTAATCCTTGGACCTGACAATAACAGCTTGCCAGAAGTTATTTTGTTGAAAAAATGGTTCCAGTGTGAAAACAAATTTCCTTTAAAAGAAACTTTGAGTATCAACACAGGACATGGACCACATTTTAAAGAAAGCAGGCCTTAATACCACCAACCTTGTAGCTGTGTTCACATGTTCGACACTTTCCAAAGCAATAGTTAAAGGGGATCATCTCACAAATTTCGAACATGGGAATATTTCATTAAATGGACTCTGCTTCCAATAATTTGGTGTGGAATGTCATACCTCTAGCAGCCTACGCACATCCTACAATCCACAGCATTTTCTGAAAAATAAACTTAAAAAGTATAATGCAAACAAATGTAAATATTTTGTGAAGCTATCAAAACTGTACAAACAGCAATGTTATCAGTAAGAAGTATTTGTTACAATGATAACAGTCACTGCATTTGTTGTCTTTTCATAAATACTATAATATATTTTAATGCACACATACCCTAAATTATATTTTTTGTTAAAACTTTCACTATCAAGTTGTTGCATCTCGGAAACTGTTAGAACATCTTTGCTAACCAAATATAAGCTTTCATATGACAACAAGAAATTCCTCTAGGAGTGCATTTTTACTGAGATATTTACAGAAATATGAAAACATATACTTAATTGCATAACTACCAATACAAACAGCACTGAATATCTCACAAGATACGTAACCTACACATCAAGTATCAAAGACCGTTTTCTTCAACTACATCTAAGGTTTCATCTGATGCCATGCAACAGTTTCTCACTTGTTTTTGAAGTATTAAGTACTTATGAATATATTGTTTTTTTTTTTCATAATTACTTACAAACAACTAACAATATCTCAGGTATAGTGAGATATAAACAGACATTGGCAATGAATAATCCTGTCTCACCCACAGTATATCATACCATTCCTCTTATTTACATGCAGGGCTCTCAGTTACAAAAATATAAAAAGTGACAAAACAGTGATTAATTTATCTATTGCATGACATCCTAGATTAACAATCTTAGTGTCATTCTGTTAACTCCTTGCACTTTCTGATATTGCCTATTACCAGTTGGTAAGTCACTGTTAAAAAGGTCTGGACATCAAGTTCACACCCACAGCTCCGTATGAAGTATACAGAAAGGCGTTATAGACTTGAATGAGTTAACTCATTACAGCGTAGTGATACTTCAAGTGTTTCTGCAGTTATGTCATACATATACCACTGGGCATCAAATATTGCTTGCTCATATTTGCATTAATAATTCCTAAACCATGCTGCATATATGGTATTAGAAGATTTCATCTTAAAGATTACATGATAGCAAAAAAAACTACATAGATACTTACCATCTGTCTAGTGCAGTTAAAATATATTGATTTGTTTACTATAATTCTACTGTAATAGTTTTCATACTTCCCTAAATATTTCAACAATCGTGGCAGAGAGAATTGCTTAGCCTCATATGAAAGCTCACAGGTATATTAAGAAAATGGTGTTGGCAGTATATGCACTGCTTGAATTGTTATTGAGCTATCATAAGCGGTTTATAAAACATTACAAAACTTAATATTTACTGTCTTTATTATGGCTTATAAAATCCAGTTTGACACATAATTGAATGAATAATATTTTGTGATGAACAGTTTGCAATTTACCACTTTCGTGTTAACACCAACGGTTCCAGAGATATGAATATTTTTGAACTGTGAGGCACGAACGTCATTTGTGAAAGGCTCAAGCCACAAACCCACTGGATGTTAAGTGCATTAACTGAAAACAGCTTAATCACAGGAAGTTCTTCTCCTTCAGCATTTTAACCTGATTAGCTTTGTGTGCACTGAGAAATGCAGATATGAATACAGGTCCAGTGAAACCTGACTCAGAAACTTTGTGGGACAGCCTTTCACATCAGCCCTGCAGGGTTTAAGTCCAATTTTCCTTGCTCCTAGCATGCAGGAGGTTGAAAGAAGCCAACTTGGAGGGGGGTGGAGGGTGGAAAAGAGTGGATGATACTGGCTTACACACCTCGGGACAAGGAATACAAGAGAGCTACTGTACTAGGAGTGAAACTTGATGGAGGCCATATGAACAGGCTGCCAGATTTAAAATGACCTAGTAGAGGGCAGCATTGAAAAAAAAATGAAAATGCACACTGTGGAGTGACACTCATGAAGGGAAGGACATCAGGGATACAGAACAAACAAATATTCAGCAGTAGTACATAATGAAGAGCAGGCAAAAGACTCTCACCTCCCCATCCAAACACTACTAGAAATGAATTTCCCAACACCACACAGACTGCTATGGTAGGAAGGATGTAGAATGGGTCAGTTAGGGGACAGGAGGGCTAGATGGTTGGAAGATGGTACTAAAAAAACACAATTCTCACCTTCTAAAAGAAGCCAGAGAAACTGTTCCAGTAATGTTTGGAAAAATGCATCTCAGGTAGGGTTGCCACCTTTTCAAATGCCCAAAATGGGACATTTTTGGTACGAACGACAGATTTTGCAGGCCGAAACATACCCATGGCCAGTACAAAGGACAAAACTTCACTTTTTTGCCTAAATAAAAGCTTACTCTTGTAGCATTTTAGCTGCTTATTCTGTTTTGCATAACATTTAGGTGTTTCAGATGGGTTTCAGATACAGAATAACTGTTTTATGCACCTATTACATAAAATATAGGAAATAATTTTGTCCTAAAATCTCAGGACATTTGCCATTTTTACAAATTTTTTGCAGGATACAACTGCCCAAAGAGGGACTGTCCCTTGCAAAGTGGGACAGGTAGTAACCCTAATCTCAGGGTCTCTAATTTGTATTTAGTAGTGCTCTGAATACAAAAATGTTTTTCTGTCAGAAATAGACAAATTACTGTGCGCTGTAATTGCTTGGAAAAGAGTATCTGTGTCATTTTCACTTGTGTGCTCAGAATGAAAAGTGAAACAACTTTAGCAAAGTTAACTGACACAAGGACATTTTGTACCTAATCAATTACTATAACCATTCCTCTTTCATGTCACACTGTACCTTGCTTTGTATAATTACTGTACTAAGTAGAGTTACTTTGTATAATTAAATGGTGATCACCAGCTAGGTTTTTAGTAAATGTACTCCATTATTTTCAGAAATCACTGGAAATAACCTTTACTGCGGTGGTGGTGCTGCGGTAGCTTTGTCGCCTCATAGCAAGACGTTGTCCCGTTCTATTCTCAGCTAGAGTGTCTTCTGTGTGGAGGCATACGTGAATGGGGCGTGCCTTCGTTGAAGGTTGTGGTCAGGGCTGGTAACCCGGTACGTAAAAATCCACTACCAATCATTAGCGGACCAGAGTTCCGCTGTGGCGACCCCTAACCGGGAAAAGCCGAAAGATACAAACAAACTGGAAATAACCTTTATACTGTCCAGGATAACTTCTCTTGTTGAAGATTAAAACTATATAGACATACAAACAGCACAGAAGAAAAACAAACTAAAGTAGAAAATTAAGGAACATTCTTACATACTTAAAAATCAGTTTGTTTAAAACATCCACCTATGAGAAATCATTCTGAAGCAAGTAAAGAACAAGAAATCAAGCCATACAAAAGGTATAAATGCCACCATTTCTTAAACTTCTATGATGTAGCAGCTAATGAAACAGACTGCAACTCCTAACTTTTTTCTCTGAATTTTATGGCAAAAGTGATCAGTTTTTTTAGGGAACTTACTAAACTTCTGGCACGATGATTTACTCGTGAAATATGATGTTTCATGATGCCAACTGTGACAATCAAGTAGGTGACTGCAAACACAGTATGAAGCCAAACAAGATCATTGCTGTGGAAGAGAAAAGCAACAGTAAAATAATGCACCTTAAAATAAGCCATTCTTAGCAAAAGTACTAATGTAGTCATATTTTAATGAAAGATGCTCAAAAAAAAAAAGAAAGACTTCCAGCAACCCATAGTCTAACAGAAAACGCACACTGAAGACTCAGTTTAGAAAAATCATTTACAGTACTGCACTCTGCCACAAGTATTTCTGCACCTGTGTGCGCTTACTAATATTTTCATATGTGTGTGCGTGTGTGTGTGTATATATATATATATATATATATATATATATATATATATATATATATGTATATATCAAGACAGATGTTAATGCAAACTTTGCTAGAAAACACAGAAAAAATCACTGTAGAAAAAAAAAAGATATCTTTACTACAGTCAGTAGGTAGAAGTATTTCTCTACAGACATTTACTTCTACATAGGTACACATTTAAACACATACTTTACTGAAAAACATTGGAGAATTGCTACATATAAAGCAATTACACTTCTGTGAGATGGACACTGGTTGTGTGAGTTGGTATATGCCACATAACAATGAACCTACATATACAGGTGGAATAAAAAATATATGATATGGATTATGCATATACTTTACTATAGATTGATTCACAGCAAACAAACCACTTCTGGCATAAATGAGCAATTTGTTCTGAGTGTCATTTTACTGTTATGAAAGAATAAAAAGAGACACGAGTGCTTGCAACACAAACTCTTCTAACTGAGGTCAGATCAATCAGTAAAGCTGTCTTCCAACTATGAAACTTTAGGGAAGCACTAGCTACAGGTTAAAATGGAGGTAAACTTAGCTTCTCCAAAACAAAAGTAAGATTCCAGGATGTAGAGACCAGTTTACTAGGTGGTCTCATGTTAAAAACCCCTTTCAAAAATTGTTTTACGTAGAGAGAAGGGGAGATGCAATGGCAAACAAGCTGAAATGTCTGAAGGATGTACTCTGAAAGAAGTATAAGACAGGTCAGATTTGAGATGTAGTGATTACCAGAGGAGCCCCTGAGTGACCTGGGTTCTCATCTCTGCCTATGACACCAAGAAGAAACTCTTTCACTTGGCTACATATGATTTACTAGAAGCAGGTTTTCTAGTCAGTTTTAGTATCTGTTACACATCCTCTGTAAAGATGTCTGAATGGAATCAAAAACTTCTCATCCAAAGTCAGGTATATATTTAGAATGTTGGTGTGGATAAAAAAATTCCTTGTCCTGTATAAGGTGGCTCACTCTGAGGACGTTTTGGAAAATTGCCCCTGGCCAGGTGCATGAGAAGGGAGAAAGTACAGTTGTGTACACTTACCATAAGTGTAGATATTAGAGTGTATTCACTGTTGCAGTCATCACCTGTGGGTTGTCCCTGCTGTGATAGCCCTCAGCTGGCCCGAATACCAGAGTCAATGTTTTTCTGCGTCACCTGCTGACGCCTGAAGACTGACGTCAGGTCGTCAGTGTTATAAAGCAAGGCAGCTGACGCCATTACATCAGTTTTTCTTTCCCTAACCAAACAGCCTCAGGAGATAAGACACAGAAGACATAGTGGTGAATAACCACCCCAAGAAGCTTATGTCTCCCAAAATAAAGATTTAAGGGGGAAGGAGGGAGGAAAACCAGGATTGCATCAGTGAATACACTCAAACATCTACATTTACGGTAAGTGTGCACAACTGTACTATGTTCTTCGTGTTTCACTGTTGTGATCATCACCTGTGGGAAGATTCCCAAAGCTGAAGAGAGGGGTGATGGATAGTGAAGAGACCTAGGCAGGGGTAACGAGGCCCTGCAGAACTGCAGATGCAAACCCTGCCCTAGCCTTGGAGAAAAGAGGAAGGTGATGATGCTTTCTGAAGGTATGGACAGAGGGCCAGGTGGCATCTTCCAAGATGTCCCTGGTGGGGACTCCTCTGATGAATGCTGTGGAAGTGGAGGCTGCCCTAGTGGAATAGGTGTGAACAGACTTAGGGGGAGGTTTCCCATGCAATCTGTAGCAGAAATGGATACAGTGTGATATCCATTTAAAAAGGGTGTCTGCTTGGAGATGGTCTTCCCCTCTGCCCCTACGGGAAAACTGACAAGAAGTTGGTCTGTTTTTCTGAAGGGTTTAGTAAGGTCCGGGTAGTATCTAAGCTGCCTGTGCATGTCCAGGGAGTGCAGAATTCTTTCCCCTTTGTTTTGAGGGTTGAAGAGGAAGAAGGTAGGCAGATGAATGGCCTGGCTGAGAGTAAAGGAGGGGTTAGTCCTAAGGGACACCATGTCTACATGGAAATGATGAAGGGCTCAATGGCCATCAGTGCCTGCAGTTCAGAAACCCTTCTGGCTGAAGTGATGGCCAGCAAAAAGGCAGTCTTCCAAGAGAGGAATTTCAGTTCTGCTGAGGCAGCAGGTTCAAAGGGGGTAGGGTCAGTTTTTCAAGAACAAAATTAAGGTCTCAGGCTGGTGTGGGAGGCCTTCTGGGAGGCCTAATGTTAGAAGCCCCTCTGAGGAATTGCTTAATCAAAGGGTGAGAGAACAATGGCTGGTCTGTGTTAAACTGAGCAGAAAATGGCTGAAGCATTAATCTTAAATGAAGAGAAGGAGAGACCACTATTTAGCAACTCCGCTAGATATTCCAGGATGAGAGGGATAGTAGGTAGGGATGAACTGGCCCCGCTGGCCTGGCACCAGAGCAGAATCTTTTCCATTTTCCTGCGTAAGATCTTCTGGTTCATGGCCTTCTGGCCTCTGTGAGAATGTCCAGCACCTGTTTGCTTAGCAGGGGCCCTTCCCTTACCTTGGGAGTAGCAGCCATGCTGATAACTTGAGAGTCTGCAAGTCTGGGTGCAGCATTTCCCCCCCCTTGCTTGAGTCAAGATGTTTCGGATCTGTGGAAGCTGCCAGGGTGGATGAAATGTGAGGCTGCGCAGCAGAGGGTACCAGTGTTGCCTGGGCCAATCTGGAGCAATGAGGATGGCCTTGGGCCCCTCCTCCCTGATATTGAGGAGTACCTTGGAAACAAGAGGAAGGGTGGGGAGACGTACACAAAGAGGGAGTTCCAAGGTAAGGTAAAGACATCCACTTTCCATGCTAGGTGGTGAAATTCCTTGGTGAAAAATTTCTTTAGCTGATGATTGAGGTGTGAAGCAAATAGGTCTGCCTCTGGGTTTCCCCACACTTTAGGACTCTGTGGAATATTTTTCCATGGAGCTGTCATTCGTGGGGGTCCACAATGTGTCTGCTTAAGTGGTCTGACAGGGTGTTGTTGATTCCTGGAGGTATTGGGCTATAAGACGTAATCCCATGGATGAGGCCGTCAGCAGGCTAGCCTGCACAGGGGGGTAAGATTGAGTCCCCTCTCTGTTTGTTAATGTTCCACATTACTGCGGTGTTGTCTGTTTTGACAAGGAGAACCCCTGGCCAGAGATGAGGCTGGAAGGAAGTCAGAGCCTTCTGTAGTGCAAGCATTTCCTTTTGGCTGATGTGTAAGGGAAGGTGTTGGGCATCCCAAAGGCCTGTACCCTAGGTGGGCACCCCAGGTGACTTCTGAAGTGTTGGTGGTGAGGGTCTGGCCTGTTGGTCAGAGGTTGAATGGGAGACCCTGGTTCTTGGCACATGCCTCTGCCCAACAGAGCAACTCTGCCCTTATACAGGGGATCAGAGGGAGGGAGGTCTCCAGAGGTTGAGAATGCTGGCACCAAAGGTTACTTAGGTACCACTGAAGTTTCCTCATGTGCAGTCTGGCCAGATGAATCAGAAGGATGCAAGAAGCCATGTATCTTAAAGCTTGCAAGAACTTCCTTGCTGTGAGTTGACTTTGGGATGCCAGCTGACTAAAGTAGAGAGACTTCTTTGGGGTTAGGAAGGTCATTTTGATGCTGTGTCCAGCAGAGCTCCCAGGAAGATGATACTCCTGGAGGGAGTCTGCTTTGACTTCCTCTCATTGATGGTGAATCCCAAGGAAGTGAGAAGGGTTTTTATGAAGAGTAAGTCCTGCAGGAGCTTTTCTTTGCTCTCTGCTTGGATGAGGCAGTCATCCAGATAGGGATACATTTGAATGTTTTTCTGTCTGCAGAATGCTATGGCCAGGACCAGGAATTTGGTGAAAATTCTGGGAGCAGTAGATAAGCCAAAGGGAAGAGCAGAGAACTAAAAGTGCTGTAAGCCTGCTCTGAAACACAGGAATGTTCTGCAGGACTTCCTTATGAGGATATGGAGGTAAGCATCTTTTAGGTCCAGGGTCATTAAACAGGCATTTTTTGTCAGCATAGGCAGCAGCTGCTGCAAGGTTAGCATTTTGAATTTGGGGACCACTAGGGAGGTGTTCAGAATGGACAGATCCAGGATGGGGCGCCAAGTGCCCTCCTTTTTGGAAACAAGGAATAGCCTGGAATAGAAGCCTTTGCCAGTTTGATCTGTGGGAACAGGTTTTACTGCCCCCTGGGATATGAGGGTTTAGACTTGTTTTAATCCCTCTGCCCACTGACTTGGAGGCAAGTCTAGGTACCCTTTGGGGATTGGGAGTTTGTAGAAATTGAATTTGTATCCCTGAAAAATTATCTTTAAGACACATTGGTCCTTGGTTACAGACAGACAATTTTCTTTGCAGAGGGACAGCCTTCCTCTGAGCTTTGTAGGCAGGGCAGAGGGGTGGGAAGGGAGTCATTGAGAGTTTTTGCTGTAGAGGGATGGCTTATAACTCCCTGCCTTAGAGGCAGATGTGGTCCACTGTTTGGTTCTCTGTTGTCCCTGCTGTAGAGATCTGGGTGGCCTGTCCCTGCAGGGCTTAGCTTGCCCCTGTCTGCTAGGGGCAGGAAAGGACCAGTGCTTAGAGGGAAAGTTCCTGCTGAATCTAGGTGGTTGTACTTGAAAGAAATATTTTACTGTTTGCATAGATTTTGCTTTGTCTTCCATTTTCTTAAGCACCTCTTCTGCTTTTTCCACAAACAAGCGGTCTTTGTCCAAAGGTGCGTCGATTAACTTAGACTTGACATGATCAGGTAGAGGTTGTTCCTTCAACCATGCATGTCACCAAATGACAGATCCAGACACTGCTGCTCTGCTAGAGGCTTCTAATGCATCGTATCTGCAGTGTAAAGAATGTCTAGTCACTTGACAAGAGGAGTGCAATAAATCTGCTAGCTCCTTAGAATTGGCACATTCAGGAAAAGCAGAAATCATTGGTTTTAATAGTTCCAAAGTATGCTGTTGATATTTTAACATATGGAACTGACAGATGAGAGCTCTGATGGCTAAGGCTGCAGAGCTGTATGCCTTTTTACCCCATCTGTCCAGAGCTGTGGCCTCTATCAGAAGGGCAGGGTTCTTTGCTGAACTGGCCCTGGCTCCTTTGGGGCCCTGTGTAATGACCTCCAGGTCTACAGCAGGATTTCTGTACAGGAATTTGTGGGTGTCTGGTACCCTGTAATACCTGTCAAACTTACTGGGAGCAGGAGGAAGGGCATACGGGGCTAAACTGGATTCAAGGAAAACATCATCCACCACATCTAAAAGGGTTCCTATTATATAATTGAAGACACATTCCTTTGAATGCATCTTGATCGAACTTGAAAGCACAAAATAGCAAAATGGCATATAAGCAATTTCTTTCCCTGGGAAAGAAACCACTTGGCTGCCTCCGTTACTTTGTCATTTTCCTCACTGTAGTGCGATCTCGGAGTTGGTATATTTAAGTGGGGGGAGGGCAAAGTCCCCTCACTTTATTTAATGTTTTAAAGTTTTTATTTTATTTTATTTTTGTAGAACAGTGACAAATAAAGTGCTCAGGATTGTAAGCTTTCGCTTACATGGGGTCTATAAATCAGCGGTTGCTTTTTTAAGCATTCGCTGATTTAATACAAGCCCATCTAAAACAGCGAGGATGGCAAGAGGTCTGTGCTGAGGAAGGTCTAGAAATTCTCTTAGCCTTTTCTTGGCTTGAGGGAAGTCCTGAGATTCCCATTGGAAATGTTCCCTGAGGGCATGAAGGGTTTCTCTAAAGAAAAAGTCTTCTGGTGGTGAGGCAGAAGGGATGGATTTCCTCTGCATCTGAATCCTCATAAGCAGTAAGAGGTTGCTGATCCTCTTCCAAGCCTGAATAATCTGATTCCTCAGAATCCTGTTCTGTCAATAATTCTGGAGGACGTCTTTCTTTCAGAAGAGGAGGCTTGACTGCCCCGATAAGTGAAATAAGATCTTCCTCCATCTTAACCATCTGGGCCTGGGGTGGTGGGGCAGGAGGAAGATGGTGGCTAGAGGCATATTTCCTAGGTGTGGCCTGGCTTCTAGGCCTAAGAGAAGTCATTGGTCTGAGATTAGTGGTAGTCGGGTGTGAAGATGTCGGTTTCTGACTGGAATCAGTAGTGCAAAAGACATCCTTGGAAGCCGGTACCTGCCTAACGGCTCCGGACCCAACTGAGGCAGACAGCCAAAGGCTCTGAAGACAAAAAAGATTTCTGTGGCATACCGGACTCCAAAAGGGTCTCTGTAGAGGCCTGCATGGCAATCGCATTGGGCATCAGGGGCTGCACAAGCACCTCACTGAATTCCGGAGTACTGACGACCTGTTTAGCAGAGGAGTCATCGGAAGGCTTGGCCTTGTGAGGTCTGTCTCTATCCTTACACTTAACAAGAGTTTCTGATGATGGTTGGTTAATCGACGCCATATGAGAAGACAGAGGACGAAAATAGTTATCAGCAACAAGTGCTCTCCGACGAATAGTTCTAGCGTTAGAGGGGACAGAACCAACAGCAGGCTACGTCGTGGTCTGGGCCTAAACAAGTAACGCAGTAAGAATGGAAGTCTCAGTGTGGGATTTGCTTTCCACAAGCGAGACAACTGTTAACTTTTTCGGACATCTGTTAGTAGAAGAAAAAGAGATCCCCAATGGGGTACTTGGCTTTAGATGTTTTCAGCTGTGATCCAAACTCTGGTAGCGACTGACCGGCACATTTGCGAACTACTTCTGCTACGGGCTCCACAGCAAGAAAGACTGATGTAATGGCATCAGCTCCTTGCTTTATAGCACTGACGACCTGGCATCAGTCTACAGGTGACAGCAGCTGACGCAGAAAAACATCCATGCAGGGAAAACCCACAGGTGATGACTGCAACAGTGAAACATGAAGAACATCCAATGTTGCAATGGCAAAATAGGTGTTACCAGGAGAATTTACAATGCCATAACAGTTGATTAAGGTATCAGAAGTGATTTTTAGCACCTCAACTTAATATGCCTTTGAGTTTGTCTTACAGTGTACAGATGTAGCTTTAGTACAGGACTGACAACTGCCTGATGGGAGAGGTGTGCCTTCAGTAATAATAAGCAATTTCACCTCTCACACTAAGCTCCTTCTTTGGCAATAGTAGATGGTTGTCAGTAAACATGTGGCAGTTTGTATACTACCTTACGGTGCATACTGCTAGAATACTGGCAACAGGATGGATACAGGTAGACTTAGGACCAGCGGACGATCTAGAAATGCCTGGAAACATATGGTGCTGGATGTTATAGAATTCTGGTGATCCCCAGTCTATCTAGAAGGGAGAGAGAGCTTTATATTTAAAGGGACAGCTAAAATTGTACAAAGTGCAAAACAGTATTAACATAGCTCAATACTGTAAAATATTATAAAGACTGACAATGTCAGGCATGGATGTCACAGCACAATAGAGAGGTATTCAATGCAGTATATTAAAAAATAGGAAAACTATTCATCAATCCCTGATTAGAGAATGAACATTCTCCAGCAGTGTGTTAACATACAGGTAATTCCTGCTAAAAAAGCAAGCCTGTCACTTTCAACAGTTAAAAGGCAAATGGCCACCACTTTTTATACTTGCTTAGCAGCACTGCTTTTTAACAAACATAAAATTAAAACACAAACCAAGTGCAAAAGAACAAACAAGCAAAACCAAAACGTGAGGTGCGAGTACCAATCCAAGACACACCAAAAGATTCCACAAAAATACTCCAAAAATCTTGAACGCCAATTTATTTTAAAATAAAATGCGTTTTCGCCGCTACAAACAAGAAGCAGCTTCCTCAGAACAACATCACTGAAAGGCGCCAAAAAGCATTTTAAATATGTACAGGAAGTTCTTTAAACGACATCATTCCCTGTCTTGGCGCTCCTATTATGGAACAGACAAATAATAAGTATTATACATTAAATGCAATAAAATAAGAAATATATATGCAAGAAAAACATTTAAAATATATTAAATTAATTTGTTATTGTTATATACTTTAACCTTATAGTCAATAAATTCCTGAAGATACCTAATTACTACTTATACCTTTAAAAATGTATTTATTATACAAAATTAAAAAATTAAAAACAATGAAAACATCCAAACATTTATCTACACTATATGTCTGCATGACAATTAATTCACAGAGATAAAAACTTTTAAATTTTTTATATTTTTATATATATCTTTTTATGTCAGAGGGAAATCCTATCAATTAGTATATTATATATTGTAATACATCATATTTTTTCACCTCAAACATCAGGCCTATCTCATATAACTTTTTAATCTAAGAACTGCTGAGATATTACAGTCCTCATTTAAACCAGGGGAATTAAAAGCATCCAATTTAATTTGCCATTCCAATTCACGTAGCTCTAACATAAGAGAGAGGGGGCCACCTCTCACACTAGGAAGGATTTGGTCAACACCCATAAAGACAAACTTGTGGTCAGGGTAATTAGAAATATGCTTAGCAAGGGCATTGTCAACCTTGCTATTTCTAATGGCATATATATGCTGGTAGACACGTTCTCGTAACTTTCGGTCGGTCTTAACAACATAAAATGCTGGACAGCATTGGCAAAAAGCCACATAAACAATAGATTTGCTCTCACAGTTAATTTTCTGATGGATATAGTATCTTTTCCCTTTTATAGAAAAGGATTCCCCTGGTCTAAAAAATTTGCACCAATTACAAGCTCCACATATTAATGACCCCTTACTTCTGTTAAATTTGTTGGTATGTGGTTTTCTTTGTAGCAATTCTTTCAATTTTTTTCCTCTCCTATACACCACGTTTGGCAATAATCCTAACTTTTCTGAAAGGAAGGTATCATTACTGATAAAGTGCCAGTTTTTAAAAATTATATTACAAATTGATTTAGAATCAATACTAAAAGTGGTAATAAAACAAGTTGAAAAGTCAACTTTCTTATTTACTGTAATTTCAATCTGATTTGGCCATGATGTCATAATCTCTTGTGATACATTTAATAAACTAACACTTTGGATTTCATGACTTTTATTTTCTTCTAATAAAGGTTTATAAAAACCAGTTGATCGTTTGAATTCTATCTCCTCAATAATCCCATCAATGAGGATATCAGGATAGCCTCTATTAAGGAAAAGATTCTTGAGAAAATTACATTCCTGTTTGAAGGAATGGACCGTGTTGCACATGCGTACGGCCCTCACTACCTGTCCCTTCACTATAGATCGTTTCTGCCTTAGTGGATGTAAACTAGTAAAATGAAGTAGGGAATTGCAGTAAGTAGGTTTTCGATAGACCGCAGACAAGTATCTGTTATTTATTGTGTCTTTGGTCAACCTCACATCTAAGTAATCAATTTCATTTATAGAAAACTGATGTGTGAATTTGAGGAAACTTGTTGTACTATTCATATAATGTAATAAAATTTCCACATCTGATGCATCACCATGAAATAATATAAAAATATCATCCAAAAAACGCATGTACAAGCAAATTTTTCCTTTCAAGTCAGCATTTTTTAGTAAATACTTATTTTCCCAAAAAGCCATAAAGAAGTTTGCCACGCTTGCCCTGCAAGGGGAACCCATGGCTACTCCTTGTTTTTGGAGGTAATATTTATTGTCAAAAATGAAAAAATTAGACCCAAGGACTATATCTAAAAGTTCTGTGATAATATCTATTTCATTTTGAATAACCTCCAATTCTTGTAGCATTAAAGCTATCCACTCTATGGCTTCCTGATGGGGAATAGATGTGTACAAATCGACCATGTCGATAGTAAGAAAGTTATCACCTTCATCATATGTGATGTTATTAATATTACTGAGAAAGGACCACAAGTCTTTACAGACAACCGGAATATTCTTAATGTATTTACCCAAAATATGATCTATTAGCCTAGCACATGGGTAAGTCATTGATAGTCTTCCATCCACCAATGCTCTCATAGGGGGATTCCCAAGATCCTTATGGATCTTGGGAATTCCAAACATAACCAGAGCCTTAGGAAAAGAGATATCCAGAAAATTATATAAATCAATATTAATCTTCCCACTTAGAAACATCTCTCTCAAATATCTTCTGATCTTGTTATAGGTGACATTCATTTCATTAAGGGAAGAAGGCCTGTAAGCTAGTGAATCCAGGACTAATAAATTTTTTTCAGTATACATATCATTATCAAAAATGACCAACCCTCCCCCCTTGTCCGGTTTAATGGCTCGGACCGGGAGTAGGTTGAAATTATTCAAGGCTGTTCTTTGTTTCTTACTAATGTTAGAACTAAAATTAAAACAGAAAATGTGCATGTGGTTGCATGTGTGCATGAGAGTTTAAGGAAGAGTGGGTGAGTGAAATACAGATAAACAAGAGAGCACTGACTGCAACAGGTAGGCCATCAGCATGCATTCCTTATGTTTTACGCAACTCCTAATGTCTGGCATTATTTACTGACTTCACTCATCAGTGGTTTAACTAAAAAATAAATGGGCAGCATGAAGCAGCAAAAAGACAGTAAAAAAATAATGTGGGAGGTGATGGAGAGTTGCCTTGTATATTTTTTACATTTATTTGTTCACAAGAAGACTTCTGAAGTTGTGTTATACACAACAAAGTCACGTTGTTGTGTGTGTGGGTGTATTTACATTTATGTATGTGCTTGTGAATCTGTTTCCGAATGTCCATTTTCCTATGTATATGTGTGAGTTTGTAAGTCTGTGCTTCCGAATGCGTGTGTGTAGACATTAAATACTTGCATAACTGATCTTTTTGATGCAAAATACAAGACTGGTTCATTAGGCAGAGGAACTATTTTACTTAAAATAAATACAATTTATCTCATCTTCTAGGACACGATGACTTTCAGTAGGGACCCCTGGGCATGTGTGATTTTTACAACACACAACCTGTCGGACATTATTACCTATATACAAGAGCACCCAAACAATAGGCATGGGTGCCACAGAACAGTATTCCAATGAGTGTTCAGTGAAGTATCAAATTATTAGTCAATGACTCAGCAGCAAGCACCAAAGCTACAGTACAATATTCCAAGAGTACATAACTGACTCTGCCACTCCAATGGTGGTATACAGGGACAAAACCCTAGTTAAGACCCAGCCGGTCCGGGTTTGATTAGAGGCTTGGCTGAGTGACAGAGAAGAATGGGCATGCCCATCCTAGGGGGAGGGTGCTTGCTGGTTACGCTGCCTAAGAGGAGGTGTGGTCCAAAGAGGGGATATGCCCTCAGATGCAGCCAGTGAGCATTGGGGGGGGGGTGGAGAAAAGGAAAAGTGGGTAGAGCATATAGAATAAAATAAAACAAAACATCAGATGGATGTACAGACATCCAAGCCCCCAGGACACCCTTAAGATCCCCGACCAGCCCCAGTAATACTGGAGCAAGTCTGGAGGGAACAAGGAGTATGCTGGTAGAGGCAGTATGGATGTGGAATACTGGGGGGCTGGTTGGCATATGGTTCATATAAATGAGGTCTGAAGGGACAAAAAAAAGCCAGTACATAACAGATTTAAATAATGCAGTTAATGCAATACGCACTGATACCATAAAACACTGCAACCAATGTATCAACATCAGGCTTGAGTATCACAGTACTAAATAAAGAAAAAACAGAAATAATTGCAACAAAGATCTTTAAAAACAACATGCACGGGGGACACAATGTGACCACTAGATAAGAATTTTTTTCCACAATTTGCTCCTGCTGTCTACTGATGATCAGTTACAACTCTGCCAATCATATCAAGGGTTTTCTCTCTCAGATTCATCTGAGTGTCATGAGCATCAGGTAGTCCCAGTCCTGTTATGGCAAAAGCCGTAGATGCAAACATGTCCTTCCCAATGCAGTCCATCAGCACAGAATCCATATCAAAAGGGTGGGTCACTAGGCTCTCCTCTTCAGGTTTCCTTTTTGTGGCAGATACCACCATGATGGACTCTGCAAGAGCCTTATTCCATGCTAGTCTGCTCTTGAGAGCTGGTTGAGCTTTACTCAATTTCCTAGTGATGGACTCAACCATATCAGGTTCTTGGCAAGCTCTCTCCACAACTAGATAAACCATGAGATCCAGGGAGGGATCACACAAGACCAAAAAGCCTCCTGAAGGATCTCTTCCTCAAGGAAGAAGAGTTAATGTACTAAGATCCCCTCTACCTCTTCAATGCCAGGAATTACACGAATTAGGGGTCCCTCTGGAAGGGAATGTGGTGAACCCTACCCTTCATCAAGATCTGTGTTCTAGGATGGTAGACTGGTGGAGAGAAAGTGCCTCCTCTTACACTTTGTCTTTTTCAGAGCACATGGACTGAAATCATCTGGGTATTTGGAAAAGTAATATTTGCAGGACAGATAAGCTACAGAGCTTTTAGTGCCAGTCCTTCTTAGGAAAGTGTATGAGAAGTCCAAGGTCCCAAAAACAGAGGTGTCACAGTATGAAGCCAAAACGGAGGGTGCCTCTTGGGAGTCTGTCAATGTAGTAGGTTGCCTTGTGGATGCTTCTATTAACGTGGGTACTAAAACTGCTGCAACAGGTGCCAAGACTGCCAACACTGTGGCTGGCACAAAATCTTTAGAGGTCAGTCAACACCCCAGGACCAGCAGTGCTCATCACTGAAGCTCTCCGTGATTTGCCAGCCTCTGTACCAAAGGCTCGAACACCAGTGATGGTGACATCAAATATAGCACAGTAGGGACTGTGCTGACTCAGGGTCTGAGCCAACAGTGTTGTGATCGCCTGCCTAGGGATCACTGAAACCAATGGGGTCAGCACCAAACATATCAGAACCAAAGGTGTCAGTGCTTATGGAAGAATAATCACCAGCACTGACATGGAAGGCAATGAGACAACTTTGACTCTGACATGTCTATACAGTGAAACAGGACCTGATGTAGGAGCATATCAGGTGAAGAGAACAGGTTTTTCATTAGCTACCCTAGAAACTGAGGGGAAAGAGATGGCACCAAGCTCAATATGGTACTTTACTAAGGTCCTCATCATCCAGTCCCAGTCCAAACAAACAGGGGCTCAGAACAGACTTGGTCAACCTTACACAGCTGAAGATGGCCAACTCTCTAAGTAACAAGAGATTTCCCACTTCAAGAATTTGATAAAGTCCTCTACTCAAGATGGGTTTGGTGCAAACAGAAACTTCAGCAAGAAAAATCTAGAAATCCTGAGGAGTATAATTAGGCTTAATGGAAGAAAAATTCCTCCTAGCAACTTTGGGATAAAAAGGCTTTTCCACATTATTTTGTTTATCCTCCTATGGATGTCACTTCTTCCTTTTCTTCTCTAATGTCTTTCTGACCCTCAGCAGGCATAAATCTGCAGGCACAAGTCCTTTCAATATTATCTTACTTCTTTGTGTAATGTCAAATGCTCACAGTTTTTGCAGATATCACAATATGCACCGAGAGATGATCCACCCCCATGCACACAACATACAGGCAGTGTGTTGTATAGGAGGATCTTGTGCCTTTACTTCAAATATTTGGGTAATCCCTTTACAAAATGTAAAAAAAAAAAAATGGCTTGCAAATCCAATCACTATACTAGACAAACAGCACACAAAAATTCCATTTACTATTAGAAATGGAAAGAGGGAAGGGGAATTTATCAGCTACGAATGTTGTACTGAAGGGGAGGATGATAGAAAAAAAGCTAAAATACTAGACTAATTCTGAGTGCATAATAATTAGCCCATAGAAACAAAACTAGTTCAAATTAAACTACAAGGAAACAGAAATTGCCTTGAAAGGAAAAGAAAAAATGAATTCAAGTAAGTAACCTCTGTCTGAACCGAAATAGTGACCCATGGGATCTGGAGTAGTGAGGTGAATGGATCATAGTGTGACTTTTGTGAGGAGCTCAAGCTTTGGGACACCTTATGAAGCTGAATCAGTACCACATGCAGTGACACCAGTGATATCTCTGAAGCGGGAAAACTGGATCATGCAAGACTGATAGATCTCCAAATTACTATGCAGAAAATCATTTTCTTGAATAACCAATTTAAGATGGATGATAAAGCACTTTACCAATGATCAAAATGAAACCTTGACTTTTTTTTGTTTTTTGAAAGCAAAATGCCACTGAACGATCAAGAAACATCTCCTGAATTAAGTTTTTACACTTACAGATGGTGGTCTCGCTGTACTAGTTCAGCCTACTTTCCTTCAGCCTCAATTTCTATAATTTGTGCAAAATATAGCTACCAGGTTAATGAGGAGCACATATATCACAGGCCATATTTTTTGCTCTACATTTTCTTTAATGGCTACTCATCAAAGAAAGAATAATTTACAATGTACATGTAATTATATGCAATGCCCTGCATGAGCTTGGACACAACTACATCAAAGATCACTTGGATCAAAATCTCCATTCATGTGCCAAGCAGTTGACAAAGGTTTCCAAGTTCTTACAATTATCAATTGGACTGAAGACCTTTTTCACTGGAGGCACAGTTCTAAGGAATGTGTGATTTCCTATCCATTTGCCCAATTCATATTTGAATAGGGTTAGTGATGAGCTTTACTTCACATAGATGGGGAAGACCGTTCCAGAGAAGGGGTAATCTTTGAGACACATCTTTCCAAAATGTCCTGTTTATGTCACAAACAAAGTTTAAGTACTTAGAACAGGTATTTCATATCTACTTGTTTTGAAGATGTACAACAGATCCATCAATGTGGTATCAGTCGATCACTTGTAGGCTACACACAGATCACTGAGCAGCAGTCAGTAGGAGAAAGTACAAGGGTAGGGCTTTGAGATGGTCTGCAAAGAACTTGTTTACTCTGTGAAATTTTTGAGAGAAAACTCTGTGTTCTCTTAACCTGTTGCAAGTGCCTTTTCAGGTACATGGCTAAGGGTATGTTGCACCCTGACTGGTCTGATGAGATCGGAGTACAGTAGAACAGTGACCCCAAGGACATGGATGCTATGTCTTTACTTATAAGTTGTGCAATGCAGAATGATTTTTTCATGCCAGTAATCATGTGGTCAAAGGTCAGGTTACAATCAACATGTGCTCCCAGATCTCTGACCACTGTGTCTACTTTTAGGGTGTACTATCAGTGTGGTAATTCCCAGAGGTGGACGTCTTTCCAAAGGGTACTATTAATTTTTTCATGTTAAGATTTAGTCCATGGCACTGGCATCAGTTGTTTGTATCAGGCCCTCTTGAAAGGTATCAGTGCCTTTTAGGGATTCAATGACCATGCCTAGTCTGCTGTAGTCTGCAAACTTGGTCATCCAAAAGCCCTTGAAATTTGCCATGATTTCAGAGTAGTAGATGGTGGCAACCTTAAAACACTGGACCCCACCCAGTTTGGGTTCGTGAAGGGCCGATCTTGTCTCCTGAACCTGATTGACTTCTTCAAATCAGTCTCCAGAGCCGTGGACGAGGGTAAGGCATTCCACACAGCCTATCTGGACCTCGCCAAGGCCTTTGACACCATCTCCCACTCTGGAATAATAAATAAACTTACTAAGCTGGGCATTAATCCCTACGTCACTCGATGGGTTGCCAACCGGCTTACTGACAGAACCCACAATGTAAAAGTAGCCGAGTCAGAATCCAGCTCCAACTCCAGCTCCAGACAAGTGACAAGTTGAGTATCTCAGGGTTCAGTCCTGGGACCTCTCTTTTTTGGCATCTACTTCTCTGATAACTGCAAACTGGGAGCCATTATCGAATCCCCAAATGATGTGGATACTCTACAAAAGGGCCTTACAGAAACAGATGCTTGGTGCCAGAGCCATGGGCTCAAGCTCAATGCCAAGAAATGTATAGTTATCCCCTTTGGGAAAAAAACATTTACCCATGAATTACCACATAGGTGGCAGTACACTAAACACCGAAAGTGTGATAAGAGACTTAGGGACACAGGTGGATAGTGGTCTCACCTTCAATAACCACATCGCCAGAACAGTCAGAAAATCCTTCTAATGTGGCACACCTCATCACTAAGGGCTTTTCATCCAGAAAAAAGGAGGTCATTGCTTCACTGCACTCATCCCTCATTAGACCCATTATGGAATACAACGCCCCATTTGGTATGTACCTCTCAAGACATCTGCAACAACTGGAAAGGCTGCAGAAACACCTCACTAAAAGAATCACAGGCCTAAAGGAGATGCCCTATGCTGACCACCCTAAAAATCTCCAGCTATACTCTGTCGCATATAGTCTACTCTGAGGCGATCTCTGATTAACATACAAGGCCATGTCAAATCCAGAGCTGTTGGACATGCTACACTTAAAGAAATCCCAATCCCTCAGAGCCACACACTCCAGGGATCTAAACCTTGTCATCACAATAAACAAAACATGCTGGAGGGATAGGTTCCTGACCCAGAGACTCCCCAGACTCTGGAACAGACTTGCCCATACATGTCAAGCAGAGCACCTCTTTGGCCCTCTTTAAAAGGAACCTTGATGATTAGATGGGAGAAAGGAAATTCATCCCGGGGATCACAGCAGTCAACCTGCTAGACAGGGGTTCAGTTAAGTAAATAGTGTGGGAAGAAATAGACAGGGAATTGTTATGGCTAGGCTTGTATAGGCCCTAGGGCCGATAGCCTAGTACCAACCTATGAACCTAGATGCCAAAAAGGAGAGGCCCTAGCACCAGACTCCTGCTAGACTTCACTAGTGACTGGCCTCGCTGTGGAGGTGGATTCCCTGTCCTAACATCTTGTGTCTTATCAGTAAGCCAGCTGGTTATCCATCAGGTGACTTCAATTTATGCTTAATTTTTTAAGTTTATTTACAGTGCCTGTGTGAGGTATTGTGGTGGTGTCAAATGCCTTGGCCTGGGCGTGGTAGCAATGTGCACTGTTTTGCCCTCATCCATAGCTTTAGTGACCCTCTCGAAGAAGTCCACCAGGTTAAGTAGGCATGACCAGTCTTTGACAAAACCAGACTGGGTAACATCCAGTGTGTGTAGGTTTCATTCGACATTGTTTAGCAGATCCATAATTATTTTCATGCCACTGCATATAACACTATTCAGACTTGTAGATCTGCAGTTCCCTGGGTCTGTGGAAGGCACCCTCCCCAAAACCGTGAAGAGTGACATCTGCACTCCTCCATTCATTTTGCATGAAGCCTGTCTGGAGGCTATGGCTAAATAACAGATTCTAGGGGGCCTAAGCAGGTCATGTTTCATGCTATTCAGGTAGCATCTTGGGATATTATCAAAGCCCACAGAAGCAGTGTTCTTGGCATTACAGAGTGCAGTGATTACCTGCTCCCTAGTAATAGCTGGTGGAGAAATGATGGAGGATATTTTCTAGGGGGATCAGTGGGGTAATAGGGGGGCAAAACAACTTCCTCTGGCTCAATATAGTCTCCATCCACTATAAGTTTAGCACACTGTTGAATGCTGCCTTTATGGCTGTGAACAAAACTGAAGAAAGTCTTATGGTTATCCTTAGCTCAAGAAGCTATTTTTATCTCATATTTGGATTTATTAGTCCCTTGAGCTGCTTGTTCAGACTGATGAGTTTTTACCTTGTTAGGCAACACCCTTCTTGTTTCTGGACATGACATTTTCTTGTTATACAACCTACTTATACTGGAATTATACCAAGGTGGCTTGTTTTTGGAAGTTGTCCTATGCTTTTTTTCTAGTACGTATAAGCTGTCTCTATGCTGCTATTTACAAGATTGTACAGGGTTTCTGTGAACAAATCCACATAGGCAGCTGTGTGGGAGGAGCCTAGAATTTTGCAAGACTGTTAGACTACCACTTAGTAAGGGGCAGCTACCCTTGGAACAGTTTTTAAAATGTTCCAGGGCTAAATGGAGTTCCAGGCTTAATATTTATTTCATAGAAGACAGCTTTGTAGTCTGACCTGACCAACAAGGACTTCACACTAGAGAGTGATGATCTCCCTTCTGTTTGTGAGGATCAAGTCAAGGAAATTTACGCTGCTGCTGGGGGTGCAGACTAGTTGTTTCAGGGTGTTCATATGAAAGTATAAGAATTTCTTATCTTGCATGTTTAAGGTCATGCACCATGCAGAGTGTCTTCAGTTCATTAAAATACATGGTATGGGCTTCCTGGGTCATGGAGGGGGACCTATAACTTGTAAGGATATGGCATAGGACTTTACTTATGGTAGTTTGGATGTGGAGAAGCTCAAGTGTTTCACACTGTTTGATCAGATTTTAAGTGTGCTTGATGTAGATAGAGACATCTCCACCTTTAGACCCTACTTGTGCAGTAGCTAGTCTAAATGTGTGGAAGACATTATAACCTTGCACTGATGGGGTACTTTCTACAGCTTTACACCAAATCTTGGTAACTGTACAGATGTCTAAATGCTTCAAGATGAGGGGAACTTGCAGGGAGAGGAGTCTCCTGTTTAGACTACTCCCACTGATCAGTAACACCTTTAGATTATTGTTTGTCAGCTTAGCTAGAGGCGATCTCTACTTAACATACAAGGCCATGTCAAACCAGAGCTGTTGGACATGCTACACTTAAAGAAATCCCAATCCCTCAGAGCTACACGCTCCAGGGATCTAAACCTTGTCATCACAATAAACAAAACATGCTGGAGGGATAGGTTCCTGACCCAGAGACTCCCCAGACTCTGGAATAGATTGCCCATACATGTCAAGCAGAGTGCCTCTTCAAGAGGAACCTTGACGATTGGATGGGAGAAAGGAAATTCACCCCAGGGATCACGTCAGTCGCCCTGCTAGACAGGGTCCAGGAAAGTAAATAATGTGGGAAGAAATAGCCAGGGAATTGTTATGGCTAGGCTTGTATAGGCCCTAGGGCTGATAGCCTAGTACCAACCTATGAACCTATGTCGTTAGGTTTATCAGGGCATAAGTGGAAAAGACAAGGTTTTAGTCAATATTCAAAAACTTAGGGGGGAGAGGTACAGACCATCCCTGGCAAAGCAGCCTGGTCTGTCGACCATATCCCTCCCCAGGCTGACAAATATTGCATCCCCTTGAAGTGACACCAAAAACAAAGCCAATTATTAAAGTCAGTTATCTTCTGTTGGTACTGTGACATTACCCTTGGAGAAGGTAGAATGCTGTTCAATACTACGCTCATTCCAGACTGGGACACAAAGTTCAAGAGCTCCATCATGAACCTCTTGATATAGCCCAGGAAGGGGTGTTTCAGGTCATTTACACCCATATGGACTATGATGGAGTCAAAGTGGTATTTGCAGTGCAATGCGTGTGTTTGATTCAGTGGAGCCTGGCCCCTGACAGGCAGCTGACCTAGCTCAGCCTGGTGAGTGGGACATGTGCGTCTCTCCCAAGATTCTCCTATGACTAAACTATTGTGTTGTGTTGTGGTATGCTTATGAGCTTAGATGTTAAGACACTTTGTAATGACACTATGTGCTTTGGTGCATGTTGTTTTAGCATAGTGCTCTAGAGGTTGCTGAGGATACTTGTTTTATCGGATACATCTGGGAGGCCTTTGATGTTTTGGATGACCACATTTAACAGCCTCAGCATATGCAGGTCTAAAGTGTCTGCTACATACTATGTGTAGTGCGTGTAATGTGTATGTTACTGACAACTTGTTTGGTTGTGTTCCAAATTATAAACACCAAGAAGGGACTCTAACTACATCACGTTTAGGTGCACATCTTTGAAACTCCAGCTTAGTGCCACTGTGTATGTGGATTTTAGATTTTTCAGAAAGCTATGTAAGACTGCTAAGTATGAATGGAACCAGAAGTATTAAGCTCACTGAACAAATGTCCTCATAAATAAGATCATTCAATTTCTAGAATTTAAAATGACAACTAATACATAATATTCAAAATTTGTTTACAGCTCTGTGACAATAACAATGTTAGTGCTTTGATTCAATTTCAGTATTTTACAACAACTGCACTGGCTCTTTCAAGTGGCTAGAACAAAATTAAAGCTATGAAACCATATAAGGTTTAACCAGGGTTAAACTTGGACATGGATAAGAAATGGGAGTTCATTAACAAGCCAAACTTACAGCTGCTTGCAACAGCCAGCAGCACTTCAGATAGTACAGCCTATTTTAAGTGAATCATTGATGGATGGTTAATAGTTCTGCAGTCAAGTAGTCTATGAAGTAGACTTTCCCACTTTCCCTACTGCCCCACGGCACTGCCTGGTCAAGTGACTTGCTCAGAGTCACACAGTAAGCAAATGGAAGCTAAGACTCTGATTAAGACTCAAGGGCTACAAAAATTACAACCACTGTTTTGACTCCTGGCTGGCGATTTGAAACAAAGAAGCAAGGAAAGTAATCCTAACACTGTGTGTCTGATATGTAGGGTGGCAGTGGAGCAGCAGACGGCACTGTCGCCTCACAGCAAGAGGTTTCATGGTTCAATTCTCAGCTGCACTGCCTTCTGTGTGGAGTCTGCATGTCCTCCCTGTGTTTGGAATGTAGGAGGAAACCCACGCAAAGACATGCAGTAGCTGGACTGGGCACTCTAAAATGGCCATAGGTGTGAGTGTATGTGTCAGCATGTGGTGTGGAAGAACTATCATTGCAAGGCTAGCCACCCAGTGCTGTAAACTTAGCTCTAGATGATTGCCACTGCTGAGGTGACACCCCCACCCCATGGGCAAATATGGGAAAATGGATAGATGTAGTTGCTTAAACTGACAGAACTGCTTTCTGTATTACCCATTCATTTTGTTTTCTGTTTTGAGAAATATGTTTGGCCTTGTGATTACATTACATAGGCTGTGTTTTTTCCCACTGGTTAGTTTGTTTCTTGAGTGATACTTAAACACACAGAGTATATCCGTGGCCATGTCTTCACTCATATGTCTCAAGGCATACAAAATCAATAAATCACAGTTTGACTCCCTGCTGGTGATTTTCTTTCCAACCACCCTCTCATTCTTTGCTCTGCTTTTAAATCTTGGTGATTTTTAACCTGCCTGTCCTTACTGTAACTAGAGCTTTGAAAATTCTTTCCTTTCTACACTGCTGTTGATATCTTGAATGAACTACATTTTCTTGCATTTATTTTGAGAAAAAGTGCACTTCGTCTCTAATTGTCCATTCTGCTGATTTACTTGCTCTGAGTTCATTATCAAACTAACTGCTGGATAAAAGTAGTCCATTTTTACACTCCAGCAAGCTCGCTTCTGTTTTCTGCATCAAGAGGTCTGAGAATTTTCCTTCTAGTGGCAGCCTCGTCTGTACAAATTGAGAAACACACTAGAAAGCCCTGAATGTAGTTGTTTTATTGGCCAGGTGGCTTTAGTCAGCGTACCTTGTTTTTAGTGCTTGTATAAATTTGACACAACTGAAGGAACAACAACAGGGTGTAAGAGTGGAAAATGAAGTCCAAATGTAAAAACAGTATAATCCAAGTACAATCCAAGTAGAGGTCAAGCGCTTTTGTCATCAGACTTCATCAGAACATTTTACCATTGCTTTCCTACACATTTATACAAAAAGTTGTCTCAATTAATCAACAATAATTGGTTCTTAAAGTGAAAGTGCCAAAATATAAAAACATTAAAACATATCCTTTTTGAAAAGAAAAAATATGTGCAAATACAACTTTTTAAAAATGTGCAATACAACTTTTTTTTAAAAAAGGAGATAAAAATTGAGGGAAGAATTACAAAATATATATGAAGTACAAGCTTTAAAGTTTAGATGCCCTAAACTTTCATTCAGGTTTAATACTTATATGTTCATTAATACCTGGAGCTTCAGTAGCATTTAATTTAAATTGCCACCTTGCTTCTGCCCTAAGTAGTTTATTAGTCCAATTTTAATGTTTTTATACTCTGGCACTTTCACTTTAAGAACCAATTATTGTTGATTAATTGAGACAACTTTTTGTATAAATGTGTAGGAAAGCAATGGTAAAATGTTCTGATGAAGTCCGATGACGAAAGCGCTTGACCTCTACTTGTACTTGGATTATACTGTTTTTACATTTGGACTTTTTAAAGGGTTTTTGCAATAAAACAACTTTTTTACTTGGGTTGTAGGAATTTGACTACAGAGTGGTTGTTTTTTATATTTATTTTTGGCACAACTGAGCATCTCTTGGCTCATTTCCACAAAGCAAAGTACTTTTTTCTAAACCAAGCCCTCCCAGACCACCCATCAGCAAAGATTATTCTCAGCAGACCAAAAGCACTCAACAAAAGCAAGATACAACATTATACACATTCAGCCACACTTAGTGGATCCCCAAATACAAAGCCCGTAAGGGTAAGCAAACACACTTCCCAGGACTCCAGTACAGGGGACGCCACTGTAAGATATACTGATATCTCTCTAACCAGGCTGAAAGATAATAGTTGCTTATCTGGAGCCAGGATCCACCAAATTACACCAGCACTCAAGTCACTGCACCCCTGTACATGTAAATGAAGTGAGACATTCCTCCTATACTAAATGAAGAGAGACATTATAGATCACGCTGACTGTGCGTCTCAGCCTAGTGTGAGCCTAGCGCCGAGCAGCATATTACCTTCACCAGTGTTCTCTTCTGAAAGAAGGGGGTGCCAACTACAGAAATACAACACATTATTGGAATAAGTAGGTTTCCTAAAAATGGATGACTCAAATCTCCCAAGTCCCTTGTTCTTACTCCAGTAGAAATAGCTTATTTGGATGAATTACACAGCAACTAATAAGGCTAAGTCCAGTAAATCCATTTCATTTTAACACCTTTATTGAGTTATCACTAAAAACATATGCAAACATATACTTATATAAAAGAAAACAAACCATGTTAAAATTTTCTCAGTTGCAAACATTATATATCATCTATATTCTTTGTATATTTATCACCAATTTAACATTACATAAATTAATCAATTCCTGCCTTCCCTTAAACTCATCCAAAACATTATTCTGCATGCATTGTTCCCACAATTTCCATAATTTTTCTATGCACTCTGTACCTTCCCTTTTCTAAAGATCCCACTTCCACTTCTTTTATTTCTGTTGCAACATTCAGTACTTCAAATACAGTTAGTTTATATGTTGAGTTCCATTTACTAATTACTTTTTTGGCAGCCCCCAGAATGAAACTTAACAAGGCATTACCATGCCTAGGAAATTCAGATCCTATATCCCAGATCAAAAAATCATGTCCTTAGTTACACTAATTTGCTCACCCAATATTTCTAATACAGCAAGTATTCTGTAGGAAATTTTTAGTCTGTCAACTTATTACACTCCCAAAAAAGTACAGTTGTTTATATTTACTATAAATGTAGATGTTCAAGTATATTCACTGTTGCAGTCCTAACTTGTGGGATTTCCCACTGTGGAAGCTCTTGGCCGGTCCAACTACCAGAGAATAATCTCCCCCCTCCACAACCAGTGGACACCCTGACCAACATTAGTATGCTCTGATATAAGGGGAGTCTGCCAACATCATGGCCTCAGTTTTTTCTTGCCCCCTGAAGGTAGGGGTCTACTAGATGGAAGTCAAAGTCAAGGACCTTGGAGAGAATCTAAGCAAGGAAAGAGGCAAGAGGAGAAACACCTCGACTAAAGAAGCAGCAGCTTTTTCAATCCTACCCTGTAGGCTAGAGGGGAAAAAGGCAGAGAAATATTACTGCAACAGTGAATAAACTCAAACATCTACATTTATGATAAGTATACACAACTGTATGGTGCTTTCTGTGTTTCACTGTATCAGTCCTGAATTGTGGGATGATTCCCATAGCTGAGAAGAATGGCAGAAGGTAGAGTAAGGTGAGGAAAGGATGCCCTTAAGAATGACAGTGGCAAATCCTGCTCTGGACTTGAAGACTGATAAGTGGTAATGTTTGGTGAAGGTATGCACTGAAGACCAGGTAGCAGCCTCCAGGATGTCCTTGGTGGGTACCCCTTTTAGGAAGGCAGTAGAGACAGCAGTTGCCCTAACAGAGTGTATTCTAACTATATCAGATGGTTTCTTACCATGATGGCTGTTAATGGAATGAGATACAGTGAGAGATCCATTTAGAACGGGTCTATTTGGAAACTGGTTTCCCTTCAGAACTGGTGGCAAAGGCAACACACAGCTGGTCTGTTTTTCTCAAAATCTTTTTTCTGTCAAGACAGTAACTGAGCTGCCTATGCATATCCAAGGAATGAAAAATTCTTTCCCCTATGTTTTGTGGTTTGGGGAAGAAGGTAGGTAGATGTATGGCTCGATTTAAGGAGGTGTCTGTCTCTACCTTGGGCAAAAAAGAGGGGTTAGTCCTGATGAAGACTCTTGCCTGGATGGAAGATGAGGAAAGGTTCCACTGCCATGAGTACCAGCAGTTCAGAAAACCTTCTAGTATAAGTGATAGCTAACAAGAATTATGTCTTCCATGTCAATAATTTTAAGTCAGCAGGACAGCTGGTTCAAATGGTGAATGAGCAAGTCTTTCCAGAACAAAATTAAGGACCCAGGGTGGAGCCGGAGGCCTTCTGGGTGGCCTGTTGTGGATCACCCCCACTAAGAAACTGTTTCATAAGACAGTGAGAAAAGATTGGGGGATCTGGGCAGGGATGTGGGCTGAGATAACAGAGGCATGAATTTTTATGGAGGAGGTAGACGGGCTCTTGTCAGAGACTTGCCAGATAGGACAGAATGACTGTGATCTTTGCTAGATGGGGCTTCTGAGCATGTTGCCCACACCAAAAGGAAAATCTCTTTTATTTAGTCGAATAAGATTTCCTAGTGCTAGGCTTTCTGGCTTCTCTAAGGTTATCCTAAACCTGTTTGACCAAGATAGGATCCCTGCAAGATTTTAAGGTATCCTCCATGCTGATAATTTGAGATGCCACAGATTGGAGTACACAATGTTTCCCTTGTTCTGTGTTAGAAGATATAATCTCTGTGGCAGCTACCATGGTTTTATGTTGGTTAAGCTGGGCAGCAGAGGATGCCAGTCTGGGGCTGTAAGTGTCACCACTGGCCCCTCTTCCCTTATCTTTAAAAGCACCCAGGGGAGCAGAAGGATTGGAGGAAAGGCATAGATAAAGAGGTCTGTTCATGGGAATGAGGCATCTGTCTAATAGGATGAATATGTTTTGCTCCTGGAGTAAAACCTTTTCAACTGAATATTTTTCCTGGTGGCAAAAAGGTCTAACTGAGGAATTCTCCATTAGTTTGGGTATAGGTTCATAGGTAGGCACTAGGCTATTGGCCCTAGGGCCTATATAAGCCTAGCCAAAGGGTATTCTGGCTTTCGCCACCCAAGAAAATTATTTTCCTGTGCCACTGTCAAGCAGAGCCACAGAAGTAACCCCCAGGGTAAATTTCCTATCTCCCATCCAATCATCAAGATTTTTCTTGAAAAGTGCTAATGAGGAGCTTTGTTTGATATAGACAGGTAGTTTGTTCCAGAGTATGGGAAGTCTCTGGGACAGCAATCTATCCCTCCAGCATGTTCTGTTTATTGTGGTGAGAAGGTTTAGGTCCCTAGAGCATGTAGCTGGGAGGGATTGGGATTTCTTTAAGTGGAGCATGTCCAAAAGCTGTGGGTTTGATATAGCTTTGTGTGTGAGGCAGAGATCGCCTCTGAGTAGGCGATATGTGACAGAGTAAAGCTGCAGTTTTTTGAGATGGTCTGCGTAGGGCATCTGTTTGAGGCCGGTAATCCTCTTTGTGAGGTATTTCTGTGGACTTTCCAGTTGTTGTAGATGTCTTGTGAGGTACATACCAAAAGGGGCATTGTACTCTATAATGGGTCTAATGAGTGATGAGTAGAGGGGAACAATGACCTCTTTTTTCCTAGATGAGAAACCTTTTGTGATGAGGTGTGCCACGTAGAAGGATTTCCTGACTACTGTGGTGATGTAATTATCAAAGGAGAGACCACTGTCCACCTATGTCCCAAGGTTTCTTATTACACTTTCAGTGTTAAGTAGACTACTGCCTATGTGGTAGTTCATGGGTACAGAGTTTTTACCAAAAGAGATGACAATGCACTTTTGGGCACTGAGCTTGAGGCCATGGCTTTGACACCAGGTATCTGTCTCTGCGACGCCCTTTTGTAGGATGTCCACATCTTTTGGAGTTTTGATTATGGCTCCTAGTTTGCAGTTATCTGCGAACTTCATTAGCCAAAGATCTTCTGTGTTAGCCTGTACTTCAGAGAAGTAGATACCCAACAGGAGAGGACCCAGGACTGAACCCTGCCATACTCCACTTGTCATTGGTCTGAAGTTGGATTTGGAGTCAGCTACTTTCACAGTGTGGGTTCTGTCAGTGAGCTAGTTGGCAATCCATCTTGTGACATAGGGATTTATACCTAGTTTAGTAAGTTTATCTATAATTCCAGAGTGGGAGATGGTATTGAAAGCCTTGGCGAGATCTAGAGAGGCTGTGTGAACCACCTTACCCTCATCTACGGCTTTGGTGACAGCTTCAAAGAAGTCTATCAGGTTTAGGAGACATGATCTGCCTTTTACAAACCTGAACTGGGTGGGGTCCTAAGTCTGGAGATTACCAATGTCATTGTTTATATGTTCCATGATGATACGTTCCATAGCCTTGCAGACCAGGCTCGTCAGGCTAATGGGGCGGTAGTTTCCGGGGTCTATGGTGGCTCCCCCTTTGTGGAGTGGGATAACCGTCACTGTGCCCCATTCAGTGGGCACATAGCATGAGTTGAGGCTATGATTGAACATGGTACTTAGGTGGGGTGCCAGTTTGTTCTGTAGTTCATGTAGAACAGAGCCTGGGATGTTGTCAGGTCCCATGGATGCTGTGTTCTTGGCTTTGGAGAGTGTGTTTTTCACTTGTGCAGCTGTGATTACAGGAACTTTGCAATCTTCTGGTATAGAGATGGGCCCTTTAGGGGATGCGGGGGGGGGGTAAAGTTAGCACTGAACCTATCTGCCAGGATGTTGGCAATATCAGTTCCGTATATTTAGTGTCATTGTGCTGTAACTCAGAGCAGATCTGAGTGTTGCCATTGAGATTCTTGACATAACTATAGAATGCTTTGTAGTTGTCTTTTGAGTCCGTGGCAATTTTGTTTTTGTAACTAGCTTTGGAGGATTTTATGAAGGATCTTAGCTTCTTACTGAGGCTGACCAGGGAGTTCCTCCAATCATGGGATTTTACTCTCTTTTATTTTTTTTTTGCAACAGTTTCTTTCTTCTGTTGTAGAGTTTGTTTATGGCAGGGGCCACCAGATTGGCTTCCTTTTTTTGGAGGATAGAATCTTGGTTCTGTTAGGGATTGCATGATCCATGCACTCGTGTAAATGCTTATAAAGTGCATTTGTGTAGGATTCAGCAGTCATACCTCTACTGTCCGTCTGGGTATTCTGAAAAAGGTTTCCTGATGCAGTAGCCACTCATGGGAATCTGACAGACTTCTGCTGAGGTGGTGTGCTAGCTGCTGTGCACACCTGGCAGGTATTTTTCCAAATGGTGCAACCCCTGGCAGGTATTTTTCCAAAAGGTGCAACCCCATGGAGTATGCTGTTTCCCAAACATGTATTGCTAGGTGAGAGAGAGGGTTGGATTGAGTTCTGCCCATTTGTTTATGTACCACATGACTGTGGTATTATCTGTTTTCACCACTAGCACCTCTAGTTTCCATTTCTTCCTAAAGGCTAGAAGATGTTTTTAGACTGCTATAACTTCCTTTAATTTTATGTGTTTGCCTCTGAGGTTTTGGTCCCACTTCCCTTACATATGGAAGTGGCTAAAGTGCGATTTCCAGGTTATCTCTGTGGCATCTGTGGTCAGTGTTTGCTCCAGGGAATGGAATCTGAAGGGGAAATCCAGGTTGAGGGAGCAAGCCATGGCCCACCATGCAAATTCCTCCTTAAAGCAAGGAATGAGTTTGATCTTGACAGAGTGGTTGTGCATGCTGGCACCACACATTCTTGATGTACCATTGGCGTTTACTCAAGTGTAGCTTAGCAAAGAGAATCATGAGAATGCAAGAGGCCATGTACCCCACAGCCCTAAGGCATTCTCTGGCTGTGAGAAAGTCCCTGTCCATGTTTTTTTTTTTTTTTTTTTTTTTAAGTGCAGAGTCAGGAAGGAGACCTTGTCCAGAGGCAAGAAAGCCTTTTGGAGTGTGGAATCTAGTAGGGCCCTAAGAACACAATTCTGGTTGTGGGGTCTGTTTGAGATTTTTGATCATTTATGGTGAACTCCAGTGAGGTTAAGAGGTTCTGGGTGAACAAAGTCTGAGTTGAGTTTTGTCAAGATTGTAGCCTGGATAAAACAATCATCCAAACCGGGGTAAATTTGCAGAAGGCAATTACAGGGGCTAAGCATTTTGTAAAGACCCTGGGAGCAGCAGACAAGCCAAAAGGCAGACCACAAAACTGAGATGGTGCCTGGTACATGTTCTGAAGTGCAAAAAACGTGTGTGGTTCCTCTACGGGAACATGCAGGCAAGTGTCTTTTGGATCTAAGGTAACCATGAAGGCTTTTGCAGAAACCATGGGCAAGACTTTTTGAAGATTCAATGGCTTGAATGTAGGGACCTGTAGGAATTGGTTGAGGGTAGACAGGTTCAGAATAGGCTGCCATGTGCCTTCCTTCCTGGGAAAGAGAACATTCTTGAGTATAACCCCCTTCCTTACTGGTGCTCTGCAACAGTTTTCCAACAAGCCCTCGGCAAGTAGAATTTCTACTTGGGAAACAGCCTCTGCCCTTTAGTTTGAGGGAATGTCTGGGAAGTCTGATGGATTCAAAGACTGCCTGAATTTGAGCCTGCAGGCCCTTCACATGATGGTTAGTAGCCACTGTCTGAAGTTATGAGGGACCAACTCCCTTGGAATAATGCTAGCCTTCCTTCAAGTCTGGGAGAAGGAGGGTAAGGGAGGGGTGACTATCATGGAAAAGTCATGATTGTTCCCTGCCACAGGGAACTCCCTGGCCAAGAGATTTCTGAATGCCATTGCCTGGGGCTTTGGTTCTGCCTCTGGCTCCCTTCCTTATGTGGCTTCCTTTGCCTAGTCTTAGATTGGGAGGGAAAGGACCAATACTTAGGAGAGTTTCTACTAAAATGAATTGGCTACACCTGCAGGAAGCCTTGAACAGTCTGCATGGACTTGACCTTGTCTTCCAATTGCTTGAGCACAGTTTCTGCTTTGGGGCCAAAGAGGAATTCCTTGTCCATGGAGGCATCCAAGAGGTTTGATCAAACATGCTCTGGGAGGGATGGTTCCTATAGCTATGTGCGTCTCCTAATTACAGAACCTGTAGCTGCACCCTGCTGGCTGCTACCACAGAATCATACCTACAGTGGAGGGAATATTTTGCTACCTGGGAGCTGGAATTGCAAAGGTTCAGTAACTTCTTAGAGAGCCCCTTGTTCTCTAAAGTCAAGCTTCTGTCTTGTCTGATCCAGTAAAGTATCCTGGTATTTTATCATGTGGAACTAGCAGTTTAATGCCCTCATAGATAATGCGGCAGCAGTGTAAACTTTTTTGCCAGATCTATCTAGGGCCTTGCTTTCTTTATCTGGGGGCAAAGAATTTCTAGAGGAGTTAGCTCTGGCTCCTTTGGGGCTGGGGGGTCATGACCTCTGCATCAACTGCAGGATTCTTAGAGGGATGCTTATGAGAATCCAAAACCCTATAAAATCTGTCAGGTTTTCTAGGGGCAGGAGGGTAGGGAGTCTGGCTTTAGGAAAAGTCCAGAAAGACATCATATACAACTTCCAAAATAGGTGGGATGGCATGGGGTTTATGTTTTGGGAGGTTGAGAAATTCCCTTATTCTTTTCTTGGACTGAGGGTAATCCTGGCCTTCCCACTGGAAATGTTCCCTCAAAGTGTTCAGTGTTTCCCAGAAAGATAAATCCTCAGGAGGGGAAGCAGAAGCCATATTCTCCTCAGAGTCTGAGTCTTCAAAGGATGCCATGGAGGGGTCTTCTTCCAAAACAAAAACATCCTGGTCAGAATCCTCATCTGAGTCAAACGGATCAGAAAAGACTTCTGGGAAGGGATCTCTTTCTTTTTCTTAAGAAGGATTCAGAAGGGGGTTGCCTGCCTTTTAACAATGGAAATAAGGTTCTATGCCAACCTCAAGGTTGAGTGGGAGCCAGTTGACCTTGGCTGGGGCTGTGAGGATGCCACTTTCCTAGGAGTAACTCTCAGTTTAAAACTGGAGACATCCGAAGCACGAACGCCAGTCTCCCTCAGAAGAATGGTTGATGTCAAGGTCTTGAGACATGCAACATTGGCTATGCTGTGGTCGTAGGAATCAGAGACCTGTAGAGTGGTCCCAGACCCAACTGACGGACTGATTCCTAAGGCTTGGGCAGATGTTGAGGGACCTGATAGCATACTGGACTCCAAATGGGTCTCAATAGAGGCCTGCACCACCACCTAGATTATGGAAGGGGCCGCAAATATGCCTCACCTTCAGAGATAAGACTGGTAGGACTGGCCGATGGCAAACAGACATCGTCTGAGGCCCTAAGCCCAGGGAATTTTTCCTTCTCCTGCTTAGGTAAATCAGCTTTGGATCGATTTGCAGACTCCATAACATGTGGTCTACCTGACGCTTCACTGAGGTGCCTAGCTAAAACCTCGGCCCTACATCTAATAGTTCTAGAATCAAATGGTGCACAGAAATGATAGCCGGGAATGTCACGATTTGGGCCCAAGCAAGTTAGACCTGTTTACCACAACAGAAAAATGATTGCTGTTCTCTGACCGTCAAAAAATATAGATAGTGTTCTCCAATGGGGTACTTCGCTTTCAGAACTGCTCTCTCTGGTGCGAAATGACCGATGCACTGACCAAATCTCTGCTTTGGGCTCGGACGGCAAGAAAGAACTGAGATCATGTTGTCAGCTGACTTCCTTTATACCAGAGCATACTCACGTCATTCAAGGGTCCACCGGCTGTAGGAGGGAGATATTTCTCTGGTAGTTAGGCTGACGAAGGGCTTCCATGGAGGGAAATCCCTTAAGTCAGGACTGCAACAGTGAAACACGAACATCATCATATGTTCCCAATTACCTCTTTCTCCCTATCCATCTACCCAAGGAAAAAATTATTTGAAGTTGCTTAGTGTATAAAACTACCTATGCAAACACTTCCAAGCAAATATCCTAAATCTTCTAGACTTTGTTGCATATTTGGGAACCATATATATGCCCTCCCATTGTTTCCTTGCGAATTGTTTATCCAATCTCTCTCTCTCCAATCTTTTCTAACCTCCTATGACTGATTCCTCTAGTTATCATGCAATATTTTATATGCCTTGCTAATTATCCCTTTTTTAAACAGCAGCTTCTATTCTAGATTTAATTACAAAACTGTATCAGAGCAGGTCTTTCACTTACGATTCCCCTATCCTTTTCTCTGGGCCTATACTTGGATATCAATCTCTGTTAGAGAACGCAGTCTCTAGCCTGCAGACCAAATGTCTTCTTGGCTTCTTCACATTCTACTACCGTTTCCCTCTCTGGTTATTTTGTTCTAATACCTTGGATCCTTTGCCACTTTTCTCCAGTAAATTGCAGCCCCCTACTGCCTATTCTCTGTACCCCTAACTGCAGTCATCCCTATTGACAAAATCTTCTCTCGCTATTCTGTTGGCTTAATTCTTAGAATACTTTCTGCAGTTTTATGATGCTGCTGTTATTTTCCTTAAGGATCTGCATCCAAACTCCCACTTTCTCCTTATTTCTTGAAACCTCCCCAAATACTTCACCATCCCCTTCCACTTTGTATTATAACTTTCTGCTTGTGTTATGTTATGTATATCAGCCGTATCTCTATAGCTCTAAAATATCACTTTACATCAGGTAATCCTAATCCTACTTATTCTATTGGAAGGAACAGCTTTAACCCACTTGACCATTGCCCTTTTATCCACCCAGATAAAATATTTCAACTCTCTATTACCTACTGTCCACAACTTCTTCTCTGGTTGATAAAAAAATATGCATGATCTGGATATAAAACTAAAGGGATCAGTAACATTTTCACTGCTTGTATCTTGCTATCCATATACATGAGTTACCAGTTTCTCAGTTTTTGTATTATCTTTTGCTTAGTGTCTTCCCACATATTCATAGCTGCCATAACAGAATAATTTTTAATTCATACTCCTAAATACTTCATTTTATAATTTCCGCATAAATATGGGTATTGCTGGACCAATTCATGTGTGGGTACACAGTTTACAGCTATAACGTTTGCTTTATCTTCATTAATTTTACATCCCAAAATGACTTGAAACTGTCTCAAGACTTCCACAATGCTGGTGTTCTTTTCTGTTTATCAGGTAAGAAATAATATTGACTGCAAACAAAGCCAACTTTTATCGATTACCATACCAGTTATGGCCTTGAATTCCCTTGGTTCCTCTGTTCAGACACAAACTGAAAAGCTCCCACTCTAATTTTTGCATCAAATCCCTAAAATGCTATACTATACAACAATAGAACAAAAACAAAACAATCCCCAGAAATTTTGGGCAGACATCAAACTTCTACTAAAGCCTGGACAGATCACAACCCCAGCACCAACCACAACAAATTCTATAGATAGCATGTGAATTAAATTGTGAGGCATTGCTATCAATTCTATACTCTCCCTAGTAAAAAGCAGCAGCAAGATCCCCCTATGTATTCCTAATAAATTAGACAAAGCCCTCAATTCCTTTTCAGTCAAACCAATTCAAACTAATAGCATAAAAAAAATTGTTAAAAATTTAAGCCCTCCTCCCTCACAGCAGACCAACTCCCCAGTGAATTTCTAAAACTAGCAGCAGATGCCATCTCCTACCCTATATCTCTCTTAATAAATCTCTCTCCTAATAAACCATTCCATTGCTAAGCAGTACATCCCAGAACTCTGGAAAGTCACTTATATCATCCATTTTCACAAAGGTGGCTCCCCTACTGAGTTCTCAAACTACAGGCCAATTGCCGTCCTCCCTTCCATAGCCAAGATTCTTAAAAATGCATACACAAACAAATCATTGTCTATCTGATAAGCAATATTCTCCTATCTGCATCTCAACATGGCTTCAGATGTAAATACAGTACAACCATTGCCCTTGATAGTTTTACAAACTCAATCAACCAGCTTAGAAATTAGAACCAGTTCATCTCATCTATCTTCTTGATATATTTAATACCTTTGATACAATATCCCACCAAAAGCTACTAAATGAGCTAGCTTCCTTAAACCTAACCCAGCCAGTCCTTTTCTGGTTTCTCAGCTACTTTACTGACCCCCAACAGTGGTCAAGTGGCAAAATGAACTCTCCACCCTATTACCAGTCTCAGTAGGAGTACCCAAAGCTCAATTCTCGGTCCATTGCTCTTCACCATGTTCATCAATAAGCTCAACAAGTAAACCAGCATGCAACCACTGTTCAATACTCAGATGACACCTCCCTCATATGTTCAGCTCCCTCCCTACCAAAACTCCAACAAACAACTCAACAATCTTTCCAAAACATTGAAAAATACCTCTCAGACTCTCAACTCATACTCAGTCCAAATAAAATAAAGCTTATGCTGTTCACTAATAGCAAAGTTCTCCCCCCCTCACTATCTACTTAGCCAATAAAACTAAAATTGAACCTGTCCAGCACACCAAATGCCATGGAGTCACAAATAACAACAACCTAAAATTTGACAAATACCTCGCTCTATCAGGAAGGTCCACATTAAGCTAGGCTCACTATACAAAGTCAAGCCATACCTAACTGAGGCCACTAGGCATTCCATAGTCAGGACTCATCTGCTGCTCTCCACCCTTTTATGTGCCTCACCAATATTCACTAATATCAGAAAATCAGATTTAAACAAACCGAAGTCCTGCTATAACAAAATTGCAAGATTCACTACTATCCTCCCTTACAGATCACATCACTGCACAGCACTTCATAAACTAAACTGGATTGAACTACCCAATTTCCTATCCCTCAACCAACCAACCAACTTTCATTTATTTCATCTTCTACCATCCAGAGAACTGTACTCTACTCAAATGGCAGGCCACTAAGATCCTCCAACAAACTGCTATTCAAAGTAACTAAATCTAATTTTTACCATAACTCTATTTTCCCACCAAATATCCTGTAATTCCTGTAAGCCCTGGCATTCCATGCCTAAGACAATACTAAATTCTAGCAACACATCCAGATTTAAACTACTGCTTAAGGAACACCTAACCAAAAACTGGCTTTGCTCCTGCACTAATCCAGGCTGATCATTCTGTCCTTCCTTGTTCTTACAACCAAAATATCTCTTCCCTGAATAAATTCTAACACCCAAACTATCACTTCTCTTGTGGAATTCCAATTTATCTATCTTAAGCTCACTACTGCTCCTATTTTATCTATCTCAGGCTTCCTACAGTTTCATCATATTCCCTCCTCTTTCTACTTCACCTTAATATTGCAGAGTTTATCACTGTTTAGAACAAGTAACACTAGCATAACAGCAATCAGCCATATTCTTGTTCATATACCATACATGTATGTCATATTTACCTCTAAAACCATGATACAGTATTTGATCTACTGATCAGTCATTTCTCTATGATGGCACAAGCTATTGCCCCTGGATCATCATTGTTCAAATTTTTGCCTTCCTTCCACAAAACCACACTGTTCCATATCTATCACTTTTGACAACTTCTTTACCATTCTCTTAGCTATTATGGATAAAAACACTTCACAATCATAGTTTAAAATTGAAATGGGCCTATATAAAGCCGAGTCGGATGGGTCTTTAGGTATTATAACCACCAAAGCTTTCTTCCAGGACGCTGCTATCCCCTCCTTTTACAATACTGTTAAACAAAACCTTTGAGATCTTTATCACTTTCTTCCCTCCTAGCTTCCAGCATCTACAAGAATACAAACTACTCCTGCAGACTTTACTGCAGATTGATAGTACCTCGCAATTTTTATCTCATCTCCTCCTATCCTGTTAATTGTTAAGCCTCATCTACTGCTAACTTTGGCATACTTAAGCCTTCCATAAATATTTCGATTTGTGCTCTCTTTTATTTTCACATTTTTCTGCTTCATACAAATGTTCATAAAATTTCCAAAATATACCTCTGCAAGCTCACTGGTTATTTTTCTGGTTATAGCTCCGTAAGTTTAGCAATGACCCGTTCCAGTTTCTGTTGCTTAAGTTGTGCTAAAAAATTTTGTACTCTATAGAGTTATCAACAAACGGTTGCTTAACTTCAATCTTTCTAAACTAATGTACATCATCCAAATACTCCCTTATTTTCTCTTTAGTGCTTAGCAGTTGTGGCTCATCTTGTTCTCTGAGATTCCCCTTCTTCTGCAGTACCTTAACCTTTGTCAGCCTCTCTAAACAAGTACTGTTGCTGCTTGACTAAATCTTTTTCTTTTATTTCTATCCTGTTTTTAAAACTCCATCTTCATTTTATCCCACTCACTAGCTATAACTACTAAAGAAATTTTTATTTTTCCTAACACCTGAATAATTTCTACTTTCCATTCCTTAAATTCATCCCTTTTTGACAGGAAGATGAGGAAGTGTCAGTGTCTCATTTTTATCTTCATTCTTTTTGGCTTATGATCTGAAACAGTTATTGGATGCATCAAAGCTTTCCATTAAATGCATATGCTACTGTGAAAAATAATTTCTGTCTGTTCTACCTCAGTTATTGAGGAATAATATATAAATTCTCTCAGAGTTCCTACTACTGAATTTACATCTTCCATGCCAACTATATTCATAAATTCCTCAGAAATCTACCCTCTTTTTTTTCCAAAAACCTTTATTGAATCATAAAAGTAATCAAACTATATTAACAGAACAAAGGTTTATGACAAATAATATGAATGTGAACCAAACCACAGCAACAGCTGTAAGCATACATAGCTATTAAGCATGAAAAAGTCCAGAATATTCAAAATAATTCAAGTTTATTATGAGCACTTTCACAGTAATCACTACCGCTTCATAAGACAATGAATACATTCCACTTTTCCCTTTTTAAAAATAAACCAATCAGAGACTTCTACACCATCACATGACAGTATTTAAAGGTCATAGGTTGGTACTAGGCTATCGGCCCTAGGGCCTATACAAGCCTAGCCATAACAATTCCCTGGCTATTTCTTCCCGGAATATTTACTTCCCTGGTCCCCTGTCTAGCAGGGCGACTGACGTGATCCCCGGGGTGAATTTCCTATCTCCCATCCAATCGTCAAGGTTCTTTTTGAAGAGGGCCAAAGAGGCACTCAGCTTGACATGTATTGGCAGTCTATTCCAGAGTATGGGGAGTCTCTGGGTCAGAACCTATTCCTCCAGCATGTTTTGTACATTGTGATGACCAGGTTTAGATCCATGGAGCGAGTAGCTCTGAGGGATTGGGATTTCTTTAAGTGTAGCATGTCCAACAGCACTAGGTTTGACATGGCCTTATATGCTAAGCAGAGATCACCTTTGAATAGGCAATATGCAACAGAGTACAGCTGGAGTTTTTTTTTTTTAAGACAGTCAGCATAGGGCATCTGCTTTAGGCCTGTGATTCTTTTAGTGAGGTATTTATGTGGCCTTTCCAGTTGTTGCAGAGGTCTTGTGAGGTACATACCAAACAGGGTGATGTACTCTATAATGGGTCTAATGAGGGATGAGTACAGTGAGAAAATGACCTCCTTTTTTCTGGATGAAAAGCCCTTAGTGATGAGATGTGCCACATAGAAGGATTTCCTGACTGTTGTGGTTATGTGGTTAACGAAAGTGAGACCACTGTCCACCTGTGTCCCTAAGTCTCTTATCACACTTTCGGTGTTTAGTGTACTGCCACTTTTGTGGTAATTCATGGGTACATGTTTTTTCCCAAAGGAGATAACTATACATTTCATGGCATTGAACTTGAGCACATGGCTCTGGCACCAAGCATCTGTTTCTGTAAGGCCCTTTTGTAGAATATCCAAATCATTTGGGGATTCATTATAGGGCCCAGTTTGCAGTCATCTGTGAACTTTGTTAGCCAGAGTCCGTTAGTGCTGGCCTGTACTTCAGAGAAGTAGATGCCAAACAAGAGCAGTCCCAGGACTGAATCCTGAGGTACTCTGCTTGTCACTTGCCTGGAGCTGGATTCTGACTCTGCTACTTTTACAGTGTGGGTTCTGTCAGTAAGCCAATTGGCAACCCATCTAGTGACGTAGGGATTAATGCCCAGCTTAGTAAGTTCATCTATGATTCCAGAGTGGGGGATGGTGTCGAAGGCCTTGGCGAGGTCTAGATAGGCTGTGTGGACCGCCTTACCCTCTTTCACGGCTCTGGAGACTGATTCAAAGAAGTGCTATAATATCAAAAAATGTGTGTATATAACATTATAATGCCTTATAAATAAATACCAGATATAATGAACCACATATAAAAATGTATTAAAAAATACGTTAGAAAATTACATGGTATATGTATATAGTAGACAATCTCAATTTCCATTTTCTCCTTCTGGACCTTGCTTTTAATACAGGTTTAATGGATATTTTATCATTTAGTCCACTGCCCTTGTTCTCCCTCATTCTAATGATCCATTTCATCTCACTTGTTGGTTATGTTCCTTACATCTCCCCCTCCTACATTAGGTATTATGGTGTCAATGGCTAGATACTTAAAGCTATGACCCATACCCTCTTGTGTAACACGTTTTGCAAGTGCATTGGTACTAATCCCATTACTGATGTTATAAATCAGTGCTGCAGTGGTAGTGCTGTCACCTCACAGTAAGAGGTTCTCCGGTTCGATTCTAGTCTGTAGTGCCTTCTGTGCAGAGTTTGCATGTCCTCCCTGCATTTATGTGGGTTTCCTCCCACGTCTCAAAGACATGTGTCTGGAGTGCTTCTCCCTCGGCCTCTGCTGAAAATTGGCTTAGTTCCAAGTCAGACTTTCCTGGTAAACAAATGTTAAATAAATAAATAAATAAATAAGTTCTCTTACTCTGTCTCAAAACCTTCTATCCATCTTACCAATATAGAAGGCTGAACAGACTACACAGTAGGCTAAATAAACGATATGGCTGATATTGCAAGTAGCTGTTACTCTAAAAGTTAACACCCTTCCTGTGTCTGGATGAGAAAATCTATTCGAAGTATCTAAAAACTTGCAATAATTGCAATTATTATATGGATGGGTTCCAAAAACGTCCCTTGATTCCATAGATGAATCTAAGGCTCTAGGATAACAATCTTCTCTAAAAGCTTTTTATTCTTAAAAATAAAAGTTGGTTTATTGCCCACTATCAATTTAATTTCAGGGTTAGTTAATAAAATAGTCCAGTGCATCGTCAAAACATTCTTCACCCTAGCAATATTGCTGGAGTAAACCATTGGCATCTTTGCAACAGATTTATCCATGTGTGGGGTCTGCTTACCCCATGGAGCAGCCCGAAATAAGGTTTCCCTCTTCTTCTCTAACTCTATACACCCCATCCAGTACTGTGCCTACTTTATTTGCATCATACCCACGAAGCACAAATCTATCTTTTAAAAGATCCAAATCAGTACAAAAACCTTCATTACTTGCATTCGACTTGGATGCATGTAATCCTTGACCTTTTATGATGTTCTTAAAAATGTGGGTGGGGTGCATACTGCATCTATGTAAAAATGAATTTCTATAACCTGGCTTCCTATAAATTTTAGTGTTCATTCTTCTTAAGTCATCCTTCATTATACTTACATCTAAAAAAATCTGAATTATTATAAGAACTATTCATTGTAAACTTTAGAAAAGAGGTAGAATTATTCAAATAAGTACAAAATGCTGAAAGTTCATTATTATGACCTCTACATATTAAAAACGGATCGTCCAAATATCTCTGGTAAAATATAATCTTCTCTTTGTAAGGGCCTCCAAGGACATGAATTTCTTCTCATGTGGCTATTATAGCACTGGCGTAGCTAGAGGCACTGGAAGTGCCCATAGCTACTCCATCTTTCTGTAAATAAAATACCCGATTAAACAAAAACACGTGTGTTTCAAGTACCACCTCCGTGAATAAACACAACAAATCTATCAACTTCACATCATACATACTATAAAATAAACCCCATATTATATTCATGTTCCAGCAGGTGCTAAACCTCCATGTTTCAAATTGAAACTAGTTCTTTGCATTACAGATAATCTACTAAGTAGGTTACCTACTCCATAAAAGCCAGCTGATTCAGAAATACATAATCAAGTACTGATGCAATTCATTATGAGCAAAATACCATTTAGACTGTGGAAATTAAATGAACTGCAGATATGATACTGTCAACTGTATAAACACGTTTTTAAAGGTTGGCAAAACTGGAGCCAAAGTTTATGCCATACTACACAAGAAGACTGACCTTCCTTGTTACATATGGATGCTTACTGCAGACGTCCAGAATTACTGTATCTCCACAGTGTAACTTGAAAATGGTACATCAAGTTTATTCTGTAATATTCTAAATGAACAGCAACCAGACCACAAGCATGGCAGAAGCATACATCAAAATGTAGATAAGAAGTTAAAATATAACAAAGGTTACATTGACATATACTGCTGTATATCATATAACCTAAGCAGCATTGCATAAATGATTCAATTACATTTTTTTTTTGTTTAAAGACCCATCTTTATTAAAACACTTACTACATATGCAATCATACATTTTTATAAATGAAAACAAACCACACCAACACAATCCTAGTTGCAAGCATTTTACATCACAAACCATAATATATCCCAGTTGCAAATATACATTATTTAAAATCTACCCAATCTTTCTCACTCAAACACTGCATAGATCATTTAAGTCATGCTGCCTTTTAAACCTCTTTCTTCCCTTGTATATATTGTTCCCACAATTCCCATTTTTTCCTATGTAGTTTGCTCTTACCCTTTTCTATCTCTGTTACTATATTCATTACTTCCAGTATAGATGGTTTAGATTTTGATTTCCATTTTCTAGTAATTGCTTTTTTGGCAGCCACCATTATTAGATACAGCAAGGCCTTACCATGTCTAGGCAATTCTGATTCTGTATCGTAGCTCAGAAAAATCATCTCCCTTGTCAGACCAATCTGCCCACCCAGCATCTCTGACCGTGCAGCCCACAGGAATCTCTAACGTCTGCCAACTCACTGCACTCCTAGAAAATATGTTACTAATTACCTCTTTCTTCGCCTTCACACCTCTAACATTTGCTGTCTGCCTAAGGAAAAATTCTCTGGAGTCTACTTGGGGTATAAAAATATTTATGTAAACATTTCCAGGCAAAAATCCAAAATCTTCTAGATTTTGTTGCATATTTGGGACACATACATATATTCTCCCATTGTTTCTTAGTGAATTGCTTATCCATTGTCTCTTCCAATCCTTTCTAACCTCCTCTGATTGAGTCTTATAGTTATTATGCAATATTTTATATGCTCCACTAATTATTCCTTTTTTAATGTCAGCTTCCATTCTAGATTCTAGTAAAAACTCTACCAGTGCTGGTCTTTTGTTTAGAACCTCTCCCCATTTCTTTCTCTTTGCCTATACACTGATATCAATCCCTGATAGGGAAGGCAATCTCTAACCTGCAGTCCAAATAAATTCTTGGCATCTTTCCATTTTATCATCTTTCCCGCTCTAATTATTTGCCCCCAGTACTTTGGTTCCTTTGCCAGTTTTCTCCAATAAATTCCATCCCCCTATTGCATGCATCCCTAATTGTAGTTAACCCTATCAGCTGAATCTCCTTTCTCCATTCCTGTGTTGGTTTAGTTCTTAGAATACTTTCTGCTAATTTATGGATATAATATTCTGTATGATTATTGTTATTTTCTTTAAAGGCTTGCATCCAAAATCCCAGTCTCTCCTTGTTTCTTGAGCTTCCCCCTGTTTCATCATCCCTTTCCACTTTGAATTATAGCTTTCTGCTTGTGCAATGCATAGGAGTCTTAACGGTGTAGCTCTGAAATACCCTTCAAACTGGGTAATCCCAATCCACCCTTCTCTACAGGAAGAATGAGATTATCTCTCTTGACTCTTGCTGTCTTCCCCTCCCAGATAAAGTATTTCTACACTGTATTAACTGCTACTCACAACCTCTCCTCTGGTTGATAAAAGTATGCCTGACCTGTGTACAAGACGAAAGGGACTAAAAACATTTTAACTGCTTGTATCTTACTAGCCATATCCATACAAAAAAGCTTCCATTTTCTCCGTTTTTGTATTATCTTCTGTTTAGTCACTTCCCGCATATCCTTAGCAGCCACACTATAATAATTTTAATCCATAGTCCTAAATGCTTCATTTTATCATGTCCCCATAAATAAGGGTACTCCTGAACCAGTTCATGTGTGGGTACATAATTTACTGCTATTGCCTTTGTTTTAGCTTCATTAATTTTGTATCCCAAATGATCTTAAAACTGTCTTACAGTGCCCTACAATACTGTAATGTCTTTTTCTGGTTTTGTCAGGTATAAAATAATATTATCTGCAAAGAAAGCTAGCTTTTCTTGACTGCCACACCAATTATATCCTGAATTTCTGAGTCCCTTATTTTCTTTAGTCAGATAAAAAGAAACTGGGTGCACACTACGGTAGAACACAAACACTTTAATGAAATAAGAATGCTAAAGCAATGGCAAGCGCTTTCACTACTATCAAGGTAGTGTTTTCAGACCTAATTAAAACAGTCTTCCCTCCACTATTTAAATGCAAACCATCCAATCAAGAACCAAGAAACAAATTGCCTATTACTTAAAGTTACAATACACCTTATTAAAACATTTCTTAACACACACATAAAAAGAAAAAAATATATACAGCTCAAAAGATGCACGGTTTCAACCAAAAATATAAAATAAAATAAATACACATATAATAAAATACAATAATACATCAATGTTTTAGGGGGTGAGATTTCAAGTGGGGTTTCAGGGATACACGCTCATTGATGCCTGGAAACTTATCTGCATCTAACTGTATAATCCACTGTTGCTCCCTTCATTTGTAACTATAATCTCTAAAACTAAAACTATGCTCATCACCCTTGTCTATTACATATTGCACCAATGCACTCTTAGCCCGCTTGTTCCTCACATCCCCTACGTGTTTTAAGATTCGTTCTTTCAGGCGCCTATTGGTCTTCCCTACATAGTATACAAAACACACTGAGCAATAAGAAAAATAAATCACATCTTTTATATTACAATCAACATACAAAGATGTCTCTATGACAAACTCTTTCTGTGCATGTTCAAAATGATTGCCTGTGTGTATAAAATTACAGGCTTTGCAATGTCCACACGAAAAGGTCCCCTTTTCTGTGTGACAGTGGTTTGTATCCTTTGCTGGCACTCTTACAGCATAACTGTCTCTTTACTTACTTACTGTTTCTAAAAGAGAAATCAGGGTCATTCCCAATCAACCCTCAACTTATCATCCATACTTAATATACCCCAGTTCTTCGACAATGTCACATATCTTATTGACATTACTGCTATATGTCAGGATTAACCTAGTCACACTATTTCTATAAGACTTCTATCAATGAGAGTATTTCCACACCTATCTGAAAAATAGGGGCAACCTCTGGTCCCTTTGTTCTTCAAGGGCTTCAGCAATCAGGGCTTCCCACCTCATTCACCGTATACCCTTTTTGTAAAAAACTAGTCCTTAATTCTTGTAATGCTGCCTTCATATCCTTGTCATTATTATGTAATCTCATTCTCATTGCTTGGCCTTTCACAGCATTTTTATAGACATGACGGGGATGCATACCCCCCCTTGTGTAAAAAAGCATTTCTCTTACATTTTTTTATATATAGAAGTCTTAACATCACCAAATGAACTTTTACTGACTTTAACATCTAAAAATTCTAGATCATCAGGTGAATAATTATAACTAAATTTTAAAAATGGCGTAGTGGTGTGTAAGTAGTCTACAAAACATATGGCCTCTTCAACAGGTCCATCCCACAAGACAAAAATATCATCCACAAACCTCTTACAAGTCAAAATGTATCTACAGAATACATTATTCAGCATAACATTCTCCTGTTCCCATTGTACTAGGCCAGACTGGCATAGCTGTTCACACAAGCTGTGCCCATCGCTACACCAACCTTCTGTAGATAGAACCTTTCACTGAAAACATACATTGTTTTCTAAAATCAATTCTAAAAACCACACACCAAACTAATACTTTTACTGTCAAAACCTGTTTTGTTTGACAAACGTTCTAATGCTCTCAATCCCCTAATCATTGGGGATAAGAGTGAATATCTAAAGTTAGAAAAATCAGTTTAGTCTTACCTTGCACTTGCTTCACAGTAGGGAATAACTCAGTAAAAACATATTTTGTGTCCTTCAATACTGTAATAGTGGAATTAACAAAAGGAAGTAACATTTCTTCCACATAAAAGGAAAGCGGTTCTGTGGCTCACCCTCTACTGGACACTAAAGGATGCATGGGTGGGTCAAATCATTTTTGTGGACTTTGGGGAGGCCATACAAACTCAGTATAATTGGAAATTCAGCAAATAGGTACTTAAAAAGATCATCAATAACTTTGGTCATGCACATATCAAATAAAAAGAAAGCAAGTCTTTCCATAATCCCCTCAGCCTGTCCCCTATTCAACTGAACACAGTAAAGCCATTATATTATGCAAATAGTATGAGTCTTGTCTAGCACAATACTTCCCCCTTTCTCAAAGGGATGTATTTCTATTGAAGAAAGTTCTTTTAACTGTATCAATGCCCAACGTTCACCTTCATTCAAATTAAATCTGCTGTTATTAAAACCATTCTCAAATATTACACGAACCTCTCTCACAAATAGTAGTAAACAACTCAACAGGTTGAGGGGATTATGGAGAGACTTGCTTTCAGTTGTGCTCTCAATTCTTCTCATCAACTCTCGTGCTCAAAATTTTCCATTGAAAATTTTGAAAAAAGTTTCACAGCTACAGTCCCTCTGTGGTCTTTATTACCAGAAAAACAAGCAGCAGCAGAATCTTCTTCTGTCTCACAGCTTACTTTTTGTTGGACAAACTTTCATATTTTCTCCTCAGCATGTACTTAATCAAAAAATGATATTGTTCCTCCATGGAAGAATACCTTGAAGACAGCTGGGTACAGCAGTTTGAATTCACACCTGTTATCTTGACATTCCCTGAATAGTGGAATAAATTTGCTCCTCTTCTGTCTGGTGTACAATGAGTAATCAATCATATCCCACACTCTGCTTTCTCCCATTTTTAGTACTTTATCCTTCTGCTACAGTTTTGTCAGAATCAACTCCTTCTGCTGGTAAGACTGCATCTTTACTATTAAATGTCTAGGTTGCTTTCTTATAGCCAGGTTTGGAGCATACACACAGTGTGCCCTTTTCAACTAACAACTCTTGCAGTGGAATAACAGTCCAGCTGCTTATTTGTGCTTTCATAAAATTAATGCAGTCTGTTCCTTGCAGCTTCTCTGATAGAGCTAAAAATCTCAGGCTTCCCTCCGTGCTCTGTCCTCTAATTCTATTTTTTGAAACATCTCTTTCTGAGCGGTCTCATTCAGTCAGCCTTTTCTTCATTTTGACCTCTAATTTTTGCAGCTTTATTATATCATCTGAATATTTGTTTAAAGCTTCTTCCATTTTTCCAGCCTTTTGTTGTTTAGGTAGATATACTCCATCAGGTTTTGTTTATTTTAACCAGGTCTGTTTGCAGTTGTCTTGTATCTTCCTGTAGGATATTGGAAGTTATGTCTGAAGGTTGCACTGTTTTTTGCTGAACAGCTGCAGAACTTTACCCAGTCAGTGTTTCTTCCTCAGTTTTTCTAACTGATTTTTCCAGGTCTTCTGTATTTCTTTATTCCTGGCATACAGGCAGTGAACTTAATAGCCAGTTACTGAAATTTACCCATAAACACAAGTCTACTGGCCTTCTTTGCCGAGTTTCTGTCTTCACACTGGGAGAGCTAGAAATAAGTCGTTATTCAATGTGCAGCCATCTGGGAAGTCAAAAATCTACCCAATTTTGTTACATATTTCCCTTCTATGTATTCCAGATATATCCCCACTGCTGTAAATCAAATTCCGGTCCCCACCTAAAAGTAACATTCCCTGCTGAAAGCTGATCATTTCTCCCAACATTTGCTTACGCTCCATAACAGCAGTTTTATGTGGAATATAAATACATGCCAGTGTAATCCTCCCCCTTGTCAGTAACCCCTTACTACCACAAATCTACCATTATCTTTTTTGACTCCTCTATCACTACCGGAACTTTTTTAAAAAGTAATGTGGTTGCTCCCCTTTTCCTTTGTCCTTAACACTTTGCCAAATATCCCTCCTGAAATCCTTTCTTTATCAAATTCCCATGCTCATTTCTTTCCAAGGGTGTCTCCTGTAACACTGCTAATTGCACTCTGCATTTCTGAATATAATTCAGTACCCTTTTCCTTTTTGTCTATATCCAGGAGATCACTAAACGTTCCATAACAATATAGACAATGTATTCATTATGATACAAAGTTATTATTCCCACCTATTATACATGACAGCTTTTTTAAATGTCTATTTCGAGCATTTATATTACATGCACCCACCGTTTGGCAGGTTGATCTTTTATACAATCATTTCTTATCATCTCTATTTGAACTTGTAAAGATACGTTAAGGGTGGTAGCCTAGCTAGATACAATTTTGCAGATGATTCTGTCATTTGTAAATATTAATGTAAGTCACATGCTTGTTCTCTTAAATGTAAGAAAATTATGGTAAATGTTGAACTTCAAAAATGTAGCCACACTGTACTCTGCTGGAAGAAAGCTGATAAGCCAAGCATTGTACAATTGTTTGATCTCAAAACTCGAAGCCAAGATGTCTGAATGAAGGAATTATTCCTACTGATTTGAGACCAGAGTTAATGGCTAGAATTTACACGTATAATGCCTTTTACTGCTCTGGCTTCCTGACCAGCTACAAGATCAAAAGGGCTGTTACACACTGTTTCTGTTAGCCTGGGAAATGGAGAATAATGATGTAATCTGAAATGAGGTAATGGTACTGTGTTATCAATTTAAGGACAGAGAGAGAGAATCAGAGCATTTTGCATTTGTTTTCAGAACATCCAACATCACCAGCACTGCTTTGCTCTATATGCAAGTTTATTTTAGAACTGTGTTTGCTCTTAGATATAGATAGGAAATAGGAAGTCAAGTCTAGCTGTTTTTCTGTCCTGATGTATTATTTTAAGCATTTTCCTGTGATCTCTGAACTCTTGACTAGCACTGTGAAGTAAGAAGTATTGTCTTGTTATTATTATTTATTATTAAATATTGTTAAACCTTTCAACTGTGGCTGTTTTATGTAGAGAATTTAAGCTCTAAAGTACATTGCATGTTTATAGTGATGCTGTACAAAGCAACTCCAATAGTCTTGCTGTTCAGTCACACTTACCAGTTGGATAATATTGCACAGTAATTAGACACCCTTTGCTAAGGGTCTTTTTAGTAGCTGATAAGTTAAGGGTCCTGGTGGCAGTGATTACAACCTTGTAGCCTGGACAGAAGGGGCACAGCTAGTGAACCTGTGCCAGCCTTCCCCAGGAGTGTCTGTGTGGTTGTATATAAATCATATCTCAAGTGTGGTGTGTGTGTGTCAGCTACTTGGGCAGGGACACGACGCACTGGTTGGAGAGAGAGAGTGCTAAGAGGACTTGGCTTGGGACCCTGGCTAAGGACTCCACTCAATAGCTGTGCCAGTGAGAAGCCTTATTGGGGTTCTGGAGAGAAATGGAGAAACCAGCCCCAGACTTCCTGTGATCTCTGTGTGCTCTTAAGGGAAATTGCACTTTACTGTGTGTGTATTTGTTAGCCTTCCCAATGTGGACGCCCCTCACTGGGGTTAGTGGTGAGGATTGAGGCTCCTTGATTGCTGGGCCAGTGCACGGGCATCACATATTAATTCCGAGATCTGAGATCAAACAATTATACAATGCTTAACTTATCAGCTTTCCTCCAGCAGAGTGCAATGTGGTTACACTTTTGAAGTTCAACATTTACCATAATTTTCTTACATTTAAGAGAACAAGCATGTGGCTTACGCTAATATTTACAAATGACAGAATTCTCTACAAAATTCTCTCTAGCTAGGCTGGCAGCCTTCACATATCTTCACAGAACTTATGTCACATTTTACATAACTTTTTCTTTTAACGAAAACTTCTAAGAAAAAAACAAACAAACATACTCCCATAACTTATTAATGTAAAACTAAAACAAATATATAAAATTATGTACATCTTCAAATAATCAAGTTTAACCATCCTGATAGGAACTGTCCCAAACCGACATTTGTGCACATAGGCATAACCTACTCAAAATTTAAGGTTATTTGTGCTAAGATGCATGTTACTTGCTATCTGTTTTTGTCTTATCATTATTCCCCTCCCATGTTAAAAACAATTTGCATGTTTTCAAAAAATACAAACTTTTAGCCTTAAAGTGTTCTGGCTTTTATTTCATACCAATCAGCTTTTCTTCATGGAAACTTAAGAATAAAATGTACATCTGTCCACAGCAGCAGACTTCTCAAACTGACAATTTACTAAAGGAAACTTTTAACTACCTTTAGTGTTCTTCTTGTTTACAAAAAAATGTTGTTAGATTAAGCCAAAAGCCATAATAGACATTCACCTAAGCAAATGTAAGAGAAAAACGTATGAACGCTACATTTTCTAATTTGTGCACTTTTATACCCCATCCAACACCTCAGCAACAAAAGATTTTAGTACGTTAACTTAAACGTGTTTTGCCCAGACTTTCTTCTTTTTACACTGTAATGCCTACATTTCTTAAATCTAAATAAAGAAAAAAGTACATTATATGTCTTTAGTATCTTTATCACACAGAGCAATAAATTAAAATGTATTACTATATAACGTGATTTATATCATAAAATGTTTTATACAAATCCCATTAAGAACACAATTTGTTTTACTTATACTTTCTTCCTTTCCTTTTAGTGTTCTTCTAAATATTATTAATGACGAAGTGGGGTATATGCTTTTCAGTCCTCCATAAGTTTAACAAATTTTCCACTTCTTCTTGCAAGCCACATTTCACAATTGTGACTGATGCTTTATAATCTCACATTTATTCACAAATTTCAGTGTTGCTGGTTTTCTTCCTGCTCATCTCCCTCTCCCAACCCTAGACTCTGGTTCAAGTCCAAGGAACTCACAATTCTTCTAGTCAACTCCAGTGCTTTTTTTCCTCTCACATTAATTTTCTTTTGGAACACTGGGAAATGTATCACTGGCAAAGTCTCTCTATGGCCTTTAAAGTCAGACGAATGAGAAGCAGAGTCCCCTTCTGTTTCCTGGCTCACTTTTTGTTGGGCAAACTTGTGCATTTCCTCCTTAGCCTGTTCTGTATCAAAAATGGCTTGGATCCTCCAAGAAAAATATCTGTAGACAGCTTGATACAACAGTCTGAAACTCGCACCTGCCTCTCTATATCCCCTGATTGCTGGGATAAATTTGCTTCTCTTCAAGCTGGTGTCCAGTGAATAATTACTTTCTTTTCATACTTTACTGTTTCCAATTTTTAATATGTTGCCCTTCTCCCACAGTTTAGTCAAGATCAACACTTTCTGCTGATATGATTACTTTTACTAATGCAGGTCTTAAGCTGCATTCTCATGACCAGGTTTGAAACATATACACAATTTGTCCTTTCAGTTAACAAATCCTGCTCTGGAATCCAGCCCAGTTGCTTATTGTGCTTTCATAAAATTAAAATAGTCTGCTCCTTCCAGTTTCTGTTGTAGCAGAACATTTCAGTCTTTCCCTATTTGCTCTGTCCTCTAACTCTACCATTCTTTGAACAGTCTCGTACTCAGTGTCTTTTCTTCATTTTGACCTCTGATTTTTGCAGTTTTACCAGTTGATCTAAACAGCTATTTAAAACTTCTTCCATTTGTCAGCCTTTTATCTGAGTTGACAGACACATTTAATGTTTCATTTATTTTTATCAGCTCTGAGCACATTTGATTTATGTTTTCCTCTAGATTACTGGAAGCTACGTCTTGCACCAAATTTGGATCTTGATTTGTTTTTGCTGAACAGCTGTGGGATTCTATCCAGTCAGTGTTTTCCCTTTACCTTTTCTAGTTGATTTTCTTTCAGGCTCTCTAATTTTCTTTTTTGTTGTCAACTAGGCAGCGTACTTACTAGCCAGTAACTGAATTTACTAAATCTACTGGAGTTACTAGATCCTATATCTCAGGTTCGTTTTCCACAACAGGAGAGCTGAAATTAATCTGCTGACCAGCTTGCAGCCATCTTGAATCCAATACATCCAATTCTGAGGTTAAGATAGCCTCCCAGGCAAAAGACAGCCATAAGACCTTCTTTAGCTATGTCAGAAAGCTCAAAGGCAGTACACAACAGTCTACTGACCTGGTGATCCTATGGTTAATGGTGCAGATTCACTAAGCCAGGCAATACAGCAAATCTGCTGGCTGACAAATTAATTTCCAACTTTACTCCCCACTCATCCCCACCTACCTACCAAGAAATAACTTCAAACATAGCCCCTCCAACTATAAATAGAGAGCATGTTCTGGCTGCACTTGCTAAGACCAAGAACACAGCCTTCAATGGGCCCCGACAATATCCTGGGATGCCTCCTGAATATTCTAAAATATAACCTATCAGTGCTTCTGGAGTTAGTATTTAACTACAGTCTAAAACAGGCTTCATACCAAGAGAATAGAGGAATGCAACAGTCATAAGGGCAGACCATCAACAGATCCCAGAAACTCCAGACCCTTTAGTCTGGCTAAACCCTGGAAGGTATTATCATGGAAATGATCAAAGATAAAGGAGACTTTCAGACACTGGATCCATCCCAGTTTAGTCTTGTCAAAGGAAGGCCATACCTAACGAACCTGATGGACGTCTTTGATAAGGTCACCAAGGCAGTAAATGACAGTAACACAGTGCATACTACCTACCTTAAACTGGCTAAGTCATTTGATAAAATACCCCCTTCAGTATTGTTAAAAAACTTGCAGAATTAAGCATAAACCCCTACATAACATACTGGATAGCCAACAGGGTCACACATAGGACCCATGAAATTAGGACTGGTAAGATCACCTCCAGAAAGAGGCAAGTCACCAGTGGAGTCCCTCAGGGCTCAGTGTTCGGCCAGCTCCTCTTTGGCATCTACTTCTCAGAAGTGAATGCCAATGTCAAAGGCCTCTGGCTGACCAAGTTCACAGATGACTGAAAACTTGGAGTAGCCATAGAATCCCCTCAAGATGCAAACATCTTACAAGAGGGTCTAACAGACAAAATGACTGGTGCCAAAGCCACAGCTTAAAGACTCAATGCCACAAAATGCACCTTTTGGGAAGTCAGCCACCTCAGCAAACTGTCATTGATAAAACACCCTTAAGAGTAGATGCACTTTTCAGGGATCTGGGAACACATGTAGACAGTAACCTCATTTTCGACCAACATGCGTCAAAGGTAGTATGAAAATCCTTCTATGTTGCTCAACCTGTAAGTAAGGGCATGGCATCTAGGTTCAGGAAGTCACTGTACCACTATCCTCAGCCTTCACTACACCCATCGAGTAAAAAGGCCCTTTTGGTAAGTACCTGACCAGAAACATTCAACTGCAATGTCCACAAAGAGTCCTTACAAAAGGAATACAGGGCATAAACACAATGTCACATGTGGATCTTCTCAAAGCTCTATCTTTATTCTCGGTCTCTTACAGAGTACCAACAGGCAATCTACATTTGGCATACAAGGCATCTCTAGACCCCCCTCTAATGAACCTTTTGCTCAACTGCAAAACAAACAGCATCATAACTACTAGATCCAAAGACTGAAATTTTGCTTATAACAAATACAAGTGGGAGAGACAGATATGTATCTCAGAGAATTCACATTCTCTGGAATGGGCTCCTCATTCATGTGAAACTAACTCTATTTCAGGTGTAACTTGGACTACTGGATGTGAGACACATTTGGATTGCAGTTAGGCTTATAAAGGCCCTAGTGATCATTAGCCTAGTGTACACCTATGAACCTACAAAGGAATGAAACCCTGGACTAAAGGAAGGAGCTCATTAACAGCCCTTAGCTTTAATCCTCTTCACTAATTACATAATGATTTTCACTATGAATTTGCTAAGCTTGTCTCTAATCACACCACTCAACTTTTTATTCCATGAACAAGGCACGTCTTCATCATAACCAAAGACCAATACAATTGACATTACAGTAAACCATTTGCTGACTTAACAGGATAGATGAGCTGACCCAAAATTAACTCATTTCAGCTGCAATGAGACTGTAAGAAAGAAAATATAGACAGGAAAGTGCATTAAAGAATAAACATATTACAGAACACAGGACAAAGAATATTGATTACAGTGAGTTCCTTTGATATTTATCTTTAAGAACAGCTACACAGAAACAAAGAAAACAAATCTGAGTGGTTTACACCAGGGGCGGGTAGGCTACAACTAAATCAAAGAGGTAAGTGAGAACAGGTGCAGGGCAGAAGAGGAGGCAGGCTAGTCAGATGATGGACTGACAAAATGAAGCAATGTTATCTGAATAAAATGAATTCGGAAGAGGAAGAGAATACCACTAGTCTCTACTGTACCACTTGAAAATCCTATAATGAGAAAGTCAAAGGAGAACTAATGGACACACTCACATCTCACTCTTTTCCTGAGAAATACAGTGTTGACCTGAATTCCTATAGACTATACACCTGCCTACTCTCAGATGTGACACTTTTGTGTGTAGCAGGTACCAGGAACAAGACAGCTCTAATCTCAAGCCTTAAGCATGTTGTATACCAACAGAGAGAGAACAACCGACAATCCCCATCATACCTCTCAACTGTACTCAATTTCTCAGCTTTTACTGGTTTTGAGGTCCAAGTAATGGGGTGCCACGATTCTGGAGTGGCACCCCTTAATTTCCGAATTTCCTTTATTTTTAATTTTTTTCCCGGCTTTTGGGCTGACGTCATCATGTGCAGAGGCATGCGTGATGACATTAGCTCTGTGAACAGCCTGCTAGCCTGTCGGAATTGGCTGAGACTTTGAGGGATTCACTTTGTTTCTGGCCAACCAAAGTAGCATGTAAACCATCCATTCATTTCCCCAGGAGGACAAAGTGTAAACTCGGCTGCTCCAGGAAAGGAGAAGGACAAAATGTAAACTAGTGAGCTTAACACTAGGACAAATAGTAAAATAAAAACTCTGCACCCTCTTTACCGCAGCCGCATTTACTTTGAATTACTTTTACTATGTGTACAAGCGTTTGATTTGAATTATCAGCTTTTATGGCTTTGAATTATTGCTGACCGCATTTGAATTATCTTGCTTTTACTACGTGCTATGAGAGAACCACAAGCTCCGTCAGCTGCTGGAAACTTTGTGTTTAGAAGGAATAATTGATGTTTAAGTCATTTAAAGAACTGTTTTTGGGTGGTTCATTATTATTTTTTGCTAGGGAAGTTTTTGTTCAATTTTAAGGATAGTGTATTTTTGGTCTGTGTGCTGGTCTGTGGGATGTACGTTCATTTTTGCCTGCAGTTTTGCTGAAGAGGAGGCGCAGGGTCGCCATGAGTTTCCTTTTGTAAGTATCAAGTGCTGCAAGTTTCAGGTTTGCTGAGGCTACTACTTATAGTACTGCAACAACACTGTTGCCGACTCTTCTTCCTGTTTTATAACTCCAGGGCCGTAGGGAAAGAAAAAGCTGCAGATTTTTTTTTTTAACTGTTACTGATGGGTTTGAACTTGTAGGAACTTTGGAAGAATTTTTAAATCCTTCTCATGTCATTTACCTGCTAGACTAGTGTGACATTTTCTTTATATATTTTAGTATATAAGCGTGTTATTGCTGTGTCCACTTTTACGGGTCTATATTATTTGAACAAAGTTTTATAACTTTGAATACTATATGGTCGAAGTTATAAAACTTTGAATTGTGAAAAAAAAAAAAAAAAAACAAGAGAGTCATCTAATATTAAGTCTTCCCTTTACCGCATTATAGTGCAGTCCCGGAGTTTTTATACTTAAAGAGCGGGGGTGTGGGAGGTGCAGGGGGCTTGCCCCCCTGCCTACAACCATTAGTTTAGGCTTTTCTTTTTTTTTCACAATTCGAAGTTTTATAACAACGACCATATGGTGTCGCCCATTTGGTATTCAAAGTTATAAAACTTTGTTCAAATAATATAGACCCCATTTTTATGTGTTGTACAGTTAATAAATCCAGAAATCTTGTTTTCTGAGCATTCTGCGTAATCGACCACTGACATATTTTATGTAAGGGTGTCGCATTTTATGAAAATTGCTGTATTTGACACTTAACTAACTCGTCAGATGTCAAGCTTCTGAATGTTAAGCTAGCAAAGTAAAATACTGTCATTGTCATTACTATCTTTTGTTGCACATTCTGCAATTCTTGTTCCTGTTTTATGACATTTAACCAAGTACACATTAAGTATTAGTCTCCATTTTGCAGGTTTCCATTTCGTTGCAGTACTTTTTATATTTGATTGATACAAAATTGTAAACTCTTATTAAATAACTTTTTTATATTTCGTAAACACACCAAGACGAACTGGAACACAATAAGAGAAGGCTAAAATGTTAAAATAATTTAATGAACTCACAAATAAAATTAGCGCTTTCGGCGGAATAAATATCCCGCCTTCTTCAGATTACACAGCAGGACTGAAGAAACATTTATTTATACATCAATGGAAGTTAAATGCCCAATGGACATAAAGTGCATTGTTTAAATACATCAGTTGTCATAGCGACCTAAAAGTGAAATCACTACCCATGAGTTTTTGCACGCTACTGTCAGGTGCAAGAAGCACATATGAGAACAACAAATCTGAAATGCATTTCTTACTTATGGCATTATAAGTAACCAAAAAAATGTCTTCTATAACATTTAAAACAAGCTATATACAAGTTGTCCAAATACTGGAATTAATGTTAGTGAAACAATCGCAAGCTGGAGTAAATTACATTCCCAAAAGCTATGCGATGACTCTGGTGTAAAATAACAACAGTTTGGATGTCCTTCTAGCTTGCCAGATCGCAAAAATAATTATAAAAATGCCATCAACTATAATTATAAAATAAAAACTAGTAAAAAATAATTTATATGTAAATATATGTATATAAAAAATAACATTATTTCTGCAAATCAATACCTTTACAACTATATAGTTATAAAGGGTACCTCAAATGAACCTAAGCTAATGTAATGAATAAGACTAGATGTTGTAAATATATATACAAAAGACATGCCTACATTGTAAGGCCCACAATTTATGCATTTCTGCTAGAAATAAAACAAAACTGTAATATGAAATTCACAGTCCTGGCAGATACTAAAATTTATCTATTATAGGCCAACCACTTCACTTCTTTCTTGAGGGACATTAGTAATCAACTTTACATCATTGATTCAGTATTCTTAACAATAGATGTCAAAGACCTATATACGGTCATCCCTCAAGATATTGGTCTAGCATGGGTTAGGGAGTTCATGTCAGCTAGAAAAATACAAGATGACACCATCTACCTAGTTGAAACCCTCCTAGAATTAGTAGAAGACATTTTTTTGGTTACTTATAATGCCATAAGTAAGAAATGCATTTCAGATTTGTTGTTCTCATATGTGCTTCTTGCACCTGACAGTAGCGTGCAAAAACTCATGGGTAGTGATTTCACTTTTAGGTCGCTATGACAACTGATGTATTTAAACAATGCACTTTATGTCCATTGGGCATTTAACTTCCATTGATGTATAAATAAATGTTTCTTCAGTCCTGCTGTGTAATCTGAAGAAGGCGGGATATTTATTCCGCCGAAAGCGCTAATTTTATTTGTGAGTTCATTAAATTATTTTAACATTTTAGCCTTCTCTCATTGTGTTCCAGTTCGTCTTGGTTTTTTAAGGAGTTTATCTTGTGTGTTTGTTGTGAAGCTACGTTGATGGGGACCGGAACCGGAGAGGCTTCTCCACCATTATTTACACAGCGGAACGAGGAGAATGACTCTAGCGGTAATTCCAACTGTAATTTGACAGCACTTGTCGAGGCACTACTGGGAAGGGTAGATGCCTTGACACAGAAAGTTGATGCTATGGCGCTTCCTGTTTCAGGAATTGGTAATAATTCACCACCACCTGGTTTTATTACATCTAATGGAAGTTCTTCAACTCCACCGAACGGGCAACAGTCTCCAGCATTTCGTAACACGGATGGTAGCTTACTAGGTGGTAATAACAGACTGTCAGCGCCTGGCGACCGAGTTATTCCATCTGTTGCTAACAGTTTGCACCCAGGTAACAATTCTATTAATACGCATTTAGCTGAAAACATTGAAGGAATCCCAAATAAGCAAGGGATCCCGGTTATGGCTAATTTTTTGTCTAATAACAATTTTTTCAGCCAAGAATTTCATTCGCATGCAATGCCTCTTTCAAGGGAAGCTTCTAATAGTGGCATGTTAACAGAAAAAATAGATTTATTTGATAACAAATTGTACAAATGCAAAAAATTACAGCTAGAAGTTTCATATCTAACTGAATGTATCAGGAACAAGGTAATTCCAAAGGGCCTGCGTCAGTGGCGATTTCCTGCTGGCCTTCTGGAGAGTTCCCCTTTTTATCAGGAACTCATTGACTTGTTTGACCGACAAAGTACGGAATTCTTACAAGCTTTGATTGTATATTATTCTAAAGATATAGCGGCTTTATCGGAGGAACTTGTAAATTTAGAACAATCTATCATATCTGACAGAGAGTTCTTTCGGTATAAATATGAATACTGTCGCATCTTTACGAGTATTGAAGCTAGTATGGAGAAACTTCTTGCTACAAAGAAAAAGAAACTTATAAGGGACATAACTGATTATAACAATAAATGTGCCTATCCAAGACCTTCTAGGGTAGCACCAACGGCTCCTGATGAGGCTGTTGACCAGCTTCCAAACACTGGTGAATCGAATCAAAGGGTGAACAATAATTTTAGTAATCATAATTATCCAACTGAACAAAGGCAGGGGCCAAGAAGGAGTCCGAGATTCAATAATAACAATGTTAACTTACATGTCCCAAATCAGGGATATGTACAAGCCGCTGGGCTAAGGGATAATAACCAACAAAATATCCCTATAGAAGAGGAGAATCAGCAAACTAACCAGGGTTTTCACATGGTCAACAACTCCAAGAGGAAGAATCCCCCCCAAACGCAGAGGCAGAACAACATGAGGAACAAAAGACGGGGGAGGAGGAGATGATTGTGAACCCTGATTTTGGTACTGATCCTATCTTGTTGAAAAGTTCATACAGTGACTTTGTTTTATACAACTACACTCTTTTAGCGATACAAGAAGACATGGTTGACTTCTTTGCTAAGGACCTTACTTTTGTTCCCACTCGACACATGGACATAACTAAGACTATAATTGATTTAAAAATTTATGTTAGAAAATTAAACTTGAATTTTCTAATGGGAAATAATACCTCGGTTCTTAAAAGCTTAAAAGTGGCAAGTTCTTATAATCCACCTTTACATCCCATTTTATCAACCTTTGAAAAAATGTGTGAATTAGACCTATGGGCCATAAAAAATCATGTCACATATAATAGAGAAAAATATTCTAACAACATTTCTGGGTTGGAATGGGATTTTTTGCATTTACTGAAGGATTGTAGTGTCCGGGTCATGAGACCTGATAAAGGTGGGGGGGTTGTGTTGATGGATCATTATAAATATGTTGAATATATGATGGAACATCTTGACACAACGGCTTATAGGCAGGTATCATTAAATGAAATACATGGTGCATACAAAAAAATCTATGGAATTCTTAATGATCTGTTTTTGGAGGGATTTATTGATTTAGATGCCTTTCGATATTTGGAGATGTCTGCACCTAGAATTCCTGCTTTTTTTGGTATACCCAAGCTGCATAAGCGATTACAAGCCCCACCTTTCAGACCCATAATTGATGGCAGAGGTTCCATTACATATGCATGCACTAAGTACGTAGATAATATTTTGAAGCCCCTTATAGGAAATGTCAAGCATGTTTGTAAAGACTCTTGTTCTTTCTTGAGGGACATTAGTAATCAACTTTACATCATTGATTCAGTATTCTTAACAATAGATGTCAAAGACCTATATACGGTCATCCCTCAAGATATTGGTCTAGCATGGGTTAGGAAGTTCATGTCAGCTAGAAAAATACAAGATGACACCATCTACCTAGTTGAAACCCTCCTAGAATTAGTGTTAAAGAATAACTTTTTCACTTTTGAAGATAATTTTTACCTACAAACATCAGGGGTGGCGATGGGTTCCCCATGTGGTGGTTCATTTGCAAATGCAGTAATGGCCCACTGGGAGGATGAATTCCTGTTTAAAGATGTTATTTTTCAACAACATGTTTCTTATTATACCAGATACCAGGACGACATTTTTTGCATTTGGAAAGGGGACAAATCAATCATTCCAGACTTTATTGAGAGGATGACTAGTATGACAGAGTTTCTTTGCTTCACATATTCAATAGCTGATACTGAAATAAATTATCTAGACATTCTTTTATCTAAAGATACCATTAATAATAGATTTAAGAGCACTATATATAGAAAGCCCACTTATTCTAATTCCCTACTACATTTTTCAAGTAACCATCCATATTATCAAAAAAGATCAGTCATAAAGAGTCAATTAGTCAGAGCAGCACGGATGGTAACAGACGATTGTGATTTTCAAGCAGAATGTAGGAACTTGATAGACATGTTCATATCAAGGGGTTATCCATTACATCTGGTCAATAATATTGTCTCAGAAGTTTCTAGTAAACGTGAAGAGGGGTATTTTTTTCCTTTGCTTCCTTTTAAAAATAGTAATGATCAAGATGTTAACCCTGGTATTTCCATTATATCAGTAGAAACATCTACGTTGTCTCAACCTAAACTAAATTATTGTAGTAGCTTTTTGCACACTTATTCTTCGGATTTCCATCAGATAATAGAAATCATTAATAAAAATTGGGAAGTTGTTAAACATGATAAAGAATTAATCACCTTGTTAGGTGAAAAACCTAAAATAACTTATAGAAGAGGTGATAACTTAAAATCGATTCTGGAAAAAACCAAGAGAAAACAAATGTCCAATCGTCCACATGGGATGTATAAATGTGGGGCATGTAGCCAATGCATGCACATTAAAACTGGCATTGGTTGTACTATTAACGGTAAAGAATACAGGATCAACAGTCACTTTAATTGTGAAACAAAGTCAGTGGTTTACGTGGCCCTATGTAACCAATGTAAGGCTTTCTATATAGGAAAAACCGAGCGTAAATTAAAAATCAGAATATACGAGCACATGAATGCTGTTTCTAAAAATGATCAAAATAATGCTCTAGCTCGACATATTGGGGAAAATAGCGGGCATGCATTTAGTTTTGCCATCTTACAGCAACGAATACCGGATATTAGGGGGGGACCCTGGCAAGTTCGTCTTGAAATAGACGAACTATCTTGGCAAATTCGTACCAGGGCACATGTTATACCAGGTATAAATGAGGTCCTCTCTATAAAATGTGTTTTGAAGTGGTTGGCCTATAATAGATAAATTTTAGTATCTGCCAGGACTGTGAATTTCATATTACAGTTTTGTTTTATTTCTAGCAGAAATGCATAAATTGTGGGCCTTACAATGTAGGCATGTCTTTTGTATATATATTTACAACATCTAGTCTTATTCATTACATTAGCTTAGGTTCATTTGAGGTACCCTTTATAACTATATAGTTGTAAAGGTATTGATTTGCAGAAATAATTTTATTTTTTATATACATATATTTACATATAAATTATTTTTTACTAGTTTTTATTTTATAATTATAGTTGATGGCATTTTTATAATTATTTTTGTGATCTGGCAAGCTAGAAGGACATCCAAACTGTTGTTATTTTACACCAGAGTCATCGCATAGCTTTTGGGAATGTGATTTACTCCAGCTTGCGATTGTTTCACTAACATTAATTCCAGTATTTGGACAACTTGTATATAGCTTGTTTTAAATGTTATAGAAGACATTTTTTTGGTTACTTATGCCATAAGTAAGAAATGCATTTCAGATTTGTTGTTCTCATATGTGCTTCTTGCACCTGACAGTAGCGTGCAAAAACTCATGGGTAGTGATTTCACTTTTAGGTCGCTATGACAACTGATGTATTTAAACAATGCACTTTATGTCCATTGGGCATTTAACTTCCATTGATGTATAAATAAATGTTTCTTCAGTCCTGCTGTGTAATCTGAAGAAGGCGGGATATTTATTCCGCCGAAAGCGCTAATTTTATTTGTGAGTTCATTCAATTATTTTAACATTTTAGCCTTCTCTTATTGTGTTCCAGTTCGTCTTGGTGTGTTTACGGAGTTTATTTAGTGTGTTTGTTGTGAAACTTTTTTATATTTGATTGATACACTCTTATTAAATAACTGTCTGTTAGGCGATTCAGTAAGTAACCACCATTACTGGGGTAAAGGTGATGCATGGTAATCACGAGCGTTAACCTGCATCCCAGAGACCAATGTTTCACGTGTTAGGATCCCATTTGAATACAGCTTGACCCTAAATAATTCCCCACTTGTATTCACTGATTACAGGATGGAGAAAGATAAAAATAATAATTTAACAGAGACCTTGCAGTCCAGTGATCACTTTTTAATGTGGTAATATTCCCCTTTGATCTGCACCTTGCAGTTTTACTCCAGGTCACAATAACAAAAACATTGTCAGGCCAATCACTTTCCATAAGGGTTTTTTATTTAATTATTTATTGACTGAGTGATTGCTAAGGGCAGGATACTGAAACAAATGTTTAAGTACTGCATTGCATTTAATGGTTTTTTTTGTGCTGCTTTTTCTTGAAAATGATTACTCTGTATCCTATCCTTACTTTTGGTTTGATCTTTTTTGTTTTTGAACTGCTGTGATAATGATGTGTTTAGTTTTAGTTGTGTATAATGTCTGCTTGAGTTTATGAAATGTGTATTGGAACGTTTCTGTCACATTCAGCCTATCATGGTGAGTCCTATGTTTAACTAGTGCCACTTTTTTACATATATTTGGTTGTGACTACATATAGTCTTAGAAAAAGGATTTTGCACCTAAAATGTCAAGATATATTTCAACCTTTATAATATGCGACTCTGTTAGCATCCCTTTTGTGTACGATTTTCTTTTGCCTTCTTTATTCAAATGGTTAATTGTGTTACACTCTTACCATGTTAAACAGTTATGCAGGTGATATATGACAGGCAAGTTGAGCACAGTTAAGTATGGAATGTATGTGAAGTTTCAAGGGCAGAGAAGTTTTAATGCTAAATCTATTTCCATTGTGAGACTGTATTGCTTTGTTTAGCAGATGTCTATCAGTGTTTGTGCTATAAAATAAAAGTTTTAAATGAAATCCAAATAATCATCATAGAAGTAAAGCAGTATGCACATTACAGTGTTTATGGTAAATGGGGCAAAATGGGGCAAAATAGTCAAGTAAGGGACATTGGAATGGCTGCAGGGGGACTCTGGGGCCATATTCTGATTGTCTGCTCTTCAGTTTGCATTTAAAAGTTGGTTCCCACAATTCCACTGGAGTGGGTGAGGTTGCGTAATTATATATGCAAAAGTTATGTTAATTAGCATCCAGATTTGTACCTATTTTTCACAGGCCTTTGTCCAGATTTTTGATGTTTCCAGGTTGAGAGGTATGGCCCCATTAACTCATATTATAATGACTAGTGGCAAGGAAAGGGCAGCAGCTCAAATAAGCAGATCACTATGTCAACAGGTTCACAGTTGTCAGACATATTTTAACAGATTCAGCTTGCTCTGGATAAAGGGATGGTGCAAAAATGCCTTCAAGATGGACAAATAAAATAAAACTACATACTTTAATGCAAAGTCAGGGGCAGTACTATTTTCACTAGAACACTCACTCAGAAGGGAAGACCATACACAATACAGAGATAAGAATATGGGCATACTGCTAAACCTTGAAGCCTAAAAGACTAAATACTATATAACCAAAAGCATAGTAACACAATTTGCAATCTCTCAAAATCCAGAATCTGGAAATACCTTTATGTTCAACATTTTCTGAACTATCTATAGCACATGTACAGCATGTCAAATGTACTTAAGGAACTGTTAACACAATAACCTATTAATGATCCTTATATTTAGCTACAAAGGTATACACAAATATTAGAAGCTGTAAAAATATTACTACAGAAACACAAAGAACCACAGCATACAGGCTTCCTTTTCTTAACTATAATATGAATCAGCAAGAAGAGAGATCGGATTTTTACAGAGCACCCCCGCCCCAATATCCATGATGGGATTAAGGAGGCTGAACTCCATACCACACTACTAAATTATTCTAAAGTCATACAACTATGGAGGAGCAAATGCGTGCTTTTATAAAGAAACCAAGCACTACCTACACAAATTATTTTAATAGAGGGATAAATAAACAAAAGCATTTCTTTTTGTTTTAAGCACTTCAACTTTATAGTAAAAGTCATGGTGAATCTGAATTGCAAAGTTTGCAAAAGCAGATATCTCACTTGTACTGCTAATGACTCATTTTTACCACAATGGCAATGTCCTGATAAAAGGTGCAGATTAAAGAAATTGTTCCTATTTCTGTTTATGATGTATAAACAAGCTCAGGTAACTTTTGTACCATAACTGAGTACACAATTGTGTTGGGCTTTCAAATTTGCCTGTTCTGAAGTCTTCATTCTGAAGAATTTTAAAATCACAGTTCTATGTTCCAGTAATTACATAAATGACTTTTAATAAATTTAGTGTGGGACTACCCTTTGGAACATATTTTGTTGGTCTTGTTATTGCTCTGCATATCATATTGATTATTTTGTTTTATTGCATTTCTGAATTATTTTCTGGGTGACAGCCCTGTGGCCCAGACAAAGATGCGACTTTGACCCAGTTGACCAGTGTTCAAGTACTAGTACTGTCACTGGAGAAGGGCAGGCCCAGGTGGAGGCGATGGGAGTAAAAGGCCAATGCAAGGATCACCCATCCGGAGGGGGGGGGGGTCATCTTTCTGCAGTAGTAATACCTACAGCAATTTCAATGCATCACCTGCAGATGTGACTGGAGAGAGCAGGCCCAGGTGGAGGCGATGGGAGTAAAAGGCCAATGCAAGGATCACCCATCCGGGGGGAGAGGTCATCTTTCTGCAGTAGTAATACCTACAGGAATTTCAATGCATCACCCGCAGCAGTGAATTTAGCATGCCCACTCTGCACAGCGGTGCGCTACTTAGGCTGAAGTGCTGCTATATGGTGCAGCACTTAGCTGTGGCAACTGTATGGCAAACAGGATACCATCACGATAGCATTAGACAGGAGAGGGGGATCCCCATTACTGGCAAACTGTCCCACTGCTTCACCCCTGATGCTTACCTCAAAGGGTATGTATGGGGCTGATAAGGCTCCCACAATCAGACAATGAATGGGCTTGTAAAACTCTTGTCCTGCCTGAGAATACATGGGCCCGATATCAGCCCCGCAGGTGGAAACGTTTGGTCTATGATGTACAAGAAGAGGAAACACTAGGCAACTTTTCCACACAAAAAAAAAAAAAATTCAAAGTCTACATTACATCTTTTGTACAATCTACATTCATTGTACACCAGAAGTCCTCTTCTGTATCACCTTTTTTGTGAGGGTTAAGCAGTCCAGATATGCAACAGCTCCAGGTTAGTTGAGTAACAATGCACACAGTGGTTGAAGAACAACTGGGATCAAACCTGATTTCTTCATGAACTGCTTTCCAGTTTCAATAGAGTTTTCAATATGACTACATATTCCACCTCTCCTCCCAATCTAAGTAACTTATTAAATCAGACAGAGGTACATAAATTAATCACCATATTTCTAACTGCCAAGCCACTAGTTAAGTCAGGCACGGTCCTTCTGAAGAACTGTTTAATGTTAGCATATAAAGATCTCCTGATGATGTCATGTCATTTGCATACAAAAAATGGTCCGCTCATAGATACAGAGACAAAAGCTGGTACGACAGTGTGCAATCTGTACAATTTACTGGATACAAATTTTCTGAACCAAGTGTGACTTATATCACTGCATGAATACTGCACAACTCTTAAGAAAGCTCCTAAACTACAATACCCTTGGGTCAGCCCTGAAAAGATGCACATCTTCCTTATGGATCTCGTGGATAGCAAAAGAACAAATGGTCTGTTCCTTGCATCGCCTCTAATGTAGAACTTAAATATCTGATACTTGTCATACTGCCACTGAAGCACAGAGGGGAAAATACAGTTGTGTAAAAATAGTACAGTTTTGTACCTACCATAAATGTAGATGTCCGAACAGGATAGCATCTGCAGTCATAACAAATGGGTTGTCCTGTCGTCAGGCAGCCCTTGATTCCAAAGTCTGGGTCCGGCTCGCTGATGTCGCACTTCACCCGACGTCATCTCTGCTGGTCTTCGGGTATAAAGGCATCAGCTGACGCCATTTTCCTCAGTGTTTCTTGCCCCAGATGCCAGTTGCCCTCTTGGTAAGCTAAATTTTGGATAAATGCCAATGTTTCCAAATAAGTAGAAGGCAAACACAAAAAATAACAATGTATGTACATATATACAAACAAATACACCATAAGAGACTCCCCAGCTAGCTATTAGGAGGGTAAATACCTAGGAGTACCACAGAGGGAAGGAGGGTGGTAATCCTGACTGCAGATGCTATCCTGTTCGGACATCTACATTTATGGTAGGTACAAAACTGTACTATGTCCTTCAAGGATGCATCTGCAGTCATAACAAATGGGTAGAATACCATAGCCAAACTAGGGAGGAGGAAGAAGAATTATGGTGTAGTTAGGATCCCTTGCAGTACAGCAGTGGCAAACCCTGCTCGGGATCTAGAGTATAGAGGTAAATTATAATGCTTGGCAAATGTATGCACGGAGGTCCAAGTAGCCGCCTCAATAATGTCCTTGGTTGCCACTAAGAAAGCTGTGGTAGTGGCTGTAGCCCTTGTAGAATGAGGTCTTATGTTCTGTGGAATTGGTTTTCCGTGGTAGGAGTAGCAGAATCTTATGCAATTTCCTATCCATTTGGAGATTGTCTGTTTGGAAATTGCTTTTCCTTCCCTTCTTGTTGCATAGGCTACTAAAAGCTGGTCAGTTTTTCTGTCACCTTTGGTTCTGCCCAGGTAGTAGCGTAACTGTCTATGTACATCCAAGGTATGCAGCAGTCTTTCCCCGTTGTTCTGTGGATTGGGAAAGAAGGTAGGTAGGTGGATTGCCTGGTTTAAAGACACTCTGGATACCACCTTAGGCATAAATGTAGGATTAGTTCTCATGGACACCCTATCTTGATGGAAGATTAGGAAGGGTTGTACTGCCATTAAGGCCTGTAGTTCCGAAACCCTCCTTGCTGAAGTAATTGCCAGTAGGAAAGCAGTTTTCCATGATAGGTGTTGAAGATCTGCTGTTGCTGCTGGTTCAAATGGAGGGAGTGTCAATTTTTCTAGCACAAAGTTCAAGTCCCATGCTGGTAATGGTGGTTTCCTAGGAGGTTTTACATTCTTGATCCTCTGAGGAACTGCCTGAGTAGAGGATGAAAAGACAGGTGGATCAAGCTGTATTCTGCTGAAATAGCTGATGCATGTATCTTGATGGAGGAATAGGACAGGCCTGTATGTAGAAGCTCTGCCAAGTACTCCAGGATGTTAGCAATATCTATGTCGACACATCTTTTCCTCTTTCAGTACTCCAAATGACAAATCTTTTCCATTTTCCTGCATAGTTCCTTCTTGTTGAAGGTCTGCGGGCTTCAAGGATAATGTCTTTAACCCTTTGGGATAGGTCTGGGTTAGTTGCTGCTATGTGATGTTCCAGGCAGTCAGTTGCAAGGTTTTTAGGTTTGGGTGCATGATGTTGTAGTTGTTCTGAGTTAACATCAAAGGCATCAGGGTATTGACCACATTCTCCCTGAGACATGCTCCTCAGCAATGGATACCAGTGTTGTCTTGGCCAATTCGAGCTATCAGGATTATCCTTGGGCGTTCCTCTGATTTTCAGTAGTACCTTGTGCATCAAAGGAAGAGGTGGAAATGCATATGCCGTCAGGCCTTTCCAACTGAAGGATAGAGAGTCCACCTTCCATGCAAGTGGGTGGTATGTCCTTGTGCAGAATTTTTTGAGCTGGTGATTGAGTGGGGATGAATAGGTCTATTTGTGGCATTCCCCATTTCTTTGTGATGGCCTTGAAGATGTCCGGGTGTAGCATCCATTCGTGAGCATCCGAGGTGGTTCTGCTTAACATGTCTGCTAGGGTGTTTTCTTTTTCCGGCACAAATATTGCCTGTAACTGGATGTTGTAGCTCAGAGCCATATTCCAAAGGTCCTGAGTCATTCTGCATAGGGGGTATGAATGAGTGCCTCCCTGTTTGTTGATGTACCACATGACTGTGGTGTTGTCTGTCCTTATCATTAAATGGCCTTCTTTGAGGAATGGTCTGAATTTCTGGATTGCTAGTTTTACTGCCAGCATTTCTTTTGGTTTATGTGCAGGTGCAGCTGGTCTGGAGTCCACAATCCTTGTATGCATTTGTCCAACATGTGCCCCAGCCTAGGTCTGAGGCGTCCGTTGTGATGGTTTGGCTTACTTGAAAGTTGTGGAAGGGCAAGCCTGGGTTTGACTGGCATGCTTGAGCCCACCATAGGAACTCCTGTTTCAGGCATGGGATTAGTGGGATTTCGGTTTCTAAGCTGTGCCTGTGTTGAGACCATAAATTCTTTAGGTACCACTGTAGCTTTCTCATATGCAGTCTGGCATGTGGGACCAAGATTATGCATGATGCCATGAAGCCCAAGGCCTGCAGTACTTTTCTTGCTGTTAGTTTGTTCTGCTTTGTTAATGCCAAGAAGTAAAGAGGAGTTGTTTTGTTTTTCTGCAGTTAGGAATGCCATTTGTTTTGCTGTGTCCAATTCCGCACCCAAGAATGTTCTTGTTTGGGATGGTATCAGTCTTGACTTTTGTAAATTGACTGTGTATCCCAGGGCTTGTAGTAAGCAAATGGCTCTTTGTAAATCTGTTGTCAGCTTGCTTTTGTTGTCCGCTTGTAACAGGCAGTCGTCCAGGTATGGATAAATTTGGATTCCCTGTAGCCTGCAGTGAGCGATTACTGATGCCAGGCATTTTGTGAATACTCTGGGCAGTAGATAAGCCAAAGGGCAATGCTGAGAATTGATAATGCTCTGATCCTGCAAGAAATCTGAGGTATCTTCTGCAATTTGGTCGTATGGGGACGTGCAGGTATGCCTCCTTGAGATCTAGAGTTACTAGCCAACACTCCTTGCCCAGCATGGGAAGAAGTTGCTGTAGGGTCAGCATTTTGAATTTTGGGACAATGATGTATGTGTTTAAGACGGACAGGTCGAGAATAGGTCTCCAACTTTTCTCTTTTCTTGGTACTAGGAAGAGTCTGGAGTAGAATCCTTTGCCCTGTTCTGTTATTGGTACTCTTTCCACAGCTCTTATCTTTGTTAATTGCTATCTGCTTTAGAGCTTCTGTTTTTTTATTTGGAGGTAGGTTTGGCATTCCTCTTTTTACTGGTAAGGTGTGGAAGTGGAACCTGTAGCCTTGGTCTATGGTTTGCAAAATCCACTTGTCTTTTGTGATATAGTGCTAATTTTTCGAAAATAAGGCTAACTTTCCGCCTAAAGGTGCTGTTATTTGCTCCCTGGTAGGCGTGTCAGAGCCAAGTCACTGTGATTGTCCTGTTGCAGTGGCAGTGGTTGTGTCTGTGCCTCGGTTATTGCCTTGCCACTGTCGTCTGTAGGCACCTCCTCTGGATTGATTTCTGCCTCTAGAGCGTCTATTCCTGCCTCTTTGAGATTTTGAGGAGTCTGGAAAGGACCAATTTTTGGCAGGCCAGTTCCTGCTAAACCTTGGGGCTGAACCTGTAAGAAATCCTTAACTGTTTGTACAGATTTTGCCTTCTCTTCCATTTTCTTCATTACTTGCTGAGCAGGTGTACCAAATAGACTGGCCTTATCCATAGGAGCATCTAACAGCTTTGCTTTAACATGATCCGCAAGACCTGTTCTTTCAACCATGCATGCCTTCTTATCACTGTGCCAGTCATGGCTGATCTAAATGAAGCCTCCAGTGCATCATAGCCACATTTTAAAGAATGGTTACTAACCTGCTGAATGTTATTCACCATTTCTAAAACATATTTCTTATCTAAGGAGTCATCAGTGGACAGCTTCTAGTTAACTGATCAAGCATAAACTCTTGGTATTGGATCATATGAAACTGACAGTTTAAAGCTCTAGCTGAGAGAGTAGCAGAGGTGTAAACTTTTTCCCCATCTCTAAGGACCTGGATTCCCTTTCAGAAGGAATAGGGTTTTTGCTGAGGTCGAGGCTACTGCCTAGGCCCCTGGGATATAGTCTCAGGATCTGCAAGTGGGGCCTTGTATAGGTGGTGATGAGTGTCTGGCACCCTGTAAAATCTATCTGGTTTGGCAGGGGCTGGAGGTAAAGTATCAGGAGCAGTGCAAACATCATTAAATGCATCATCCACAACAGGCAGTACTGGAGGTATAGCTAAGGGCCTATGTTGTGGTAAGTGCAGAAATGTCCTAAGCCTTTTCTTGAATCTGAGAAATCTTGTCCCTGCCATTGGAATTGTTCTCTCATGGCATGTAAGGTTTCCCCAAAGGAAAATTCCTCTGGTGGAGAGGCAGATGGAATGGATTCCTCAGCATCGGAATCTTCATAAGTAGAAAAAGGAGCCTCTGGCTGATCTGTAATGTCTGAGTCATCCAAGAATCATCAGAGGACACTGGCTCGGGGCTCTGCTCTAGGTCTCTTTTCTGGGGCTGAGAGGCCCTGTCTGGGTGAGATTGGGATCCCTAATTAAGGATATTAAATCCTTTGCCAGAGTAAGCATTTGTGAACTAGAAGTGGGCCTGTGTGAGGGCTTAACAGGCACTGATTTAACAGTTTTGGCTGCTTTAGCCCTGGCAAAGGCCTTAATAGACATGGCTGCAGGAGGCCTAGCAGCACCACGTGCTGGGGTAGAGACATCCAAAGGAATGGTGTCTGATAAATCACTAGGAACCACAGTAGTAGGCAAAACTTCTGAGGCAGATTCAACTAAGGTAGCAGGAGCCTCAGTAGTAGTCATGGATTCGGCTGAAGATTGAGAAACCGAGACACGCTTGCTTAACCGTGGTTTGTGTCGGTCTTTTTCGTTTTAACAATTTGGGTAGTCGGAGGATCCGCGGCATACGCATGACGCAAAATCTGAGCCGAAAAACTGTTCAGCAAACTCCGACCCGGCCTCGTCGGGTTGAAGGAAGCACAGGCGAACAGGCTGCTACGTCGTGGTCTGGGCCTAAGCAAGGCAGGCAGTAAGAGTGGAAATCTTTATGAGGTATTTGTTTCCCACAAGTTAAACAGTTATTGACTTTTCTGACATCGGCTGAGGCAAGAAAGAGTCCCAGTGCAGCTTAGCTTTTAGAAGTCTTGAGTAGTATTCGGTAGTAGTAATCTCTGGATCTGACCGACCGAACAGCTTCTGGGTAGCGCGGCAAGAAAGACTGAAGAAAATGGCGTCGGCTGATGCCTTTACACCCGAAGACCAGCAGAGATGATGTCGGGTGGAGTGGGGCATCAGCGGACCCAGACTTTGAAATTCGGCCGACCGAAGGGCTGCCTGACGACAGGACAACCCATTTGTTATGACTGCAGATGCATCCTTGAAGGACATCTTACCATAACGGTTGATGTCCTTTTCACTGTTGCAGTATTCTTTACAATAGGGATCCATTGTTTATAGATTAGTACTAAACTACCTGCCTTTGAGAGCCACTTTAAGCCTAGCCAATTATCCCTTGTGAGACTCAAACCCTGCAATTTGTGTTTGTAAGGCAAACACTTTATCCATTAGGCCACCCTCCCAGGGTGGCCCGATGTCCGGCCAGTATACCAAAGCCTTTAGGTTGCTAAGGGTATGCCATACATCACACACATGCTCCCTGTGCACAGCATATGGAAGAAAGGTGACATCTGAATATACCATCCTCAGAACTGACAACCCCAGTAGGAATAACAGTCTAAGGAGTAGAGAGGCACCAGGAAACCAAGGGAGGAGGGAGGGAGGGAGTGAAAACTACGACAGTGACGAGAAGAAAATCTACCCTTATGGTAAGATCTTACACAACTGTACTATTTTCCTTCCATTCAGAATTATAGGAAGTTACTAGGCTATTGGCCCTAATGGTTCTACAAGCCTAGCCATGTTATACCCTTGTTTCATTATGGACTGAGATATACAGTCTATGTTTGCGAGTGAATATAAGATCAGCGCTGGCTGCCCCTGTCTAAGAGGGACAGAGGAAACCCCTGGTGTAAATTTAGTTTCCCATCCAAATGTCCAGGTTATGCTTAAATAGGGTCACTGAAGAGCTCTGTTTTACATGAATTGAGAGTTTGTTCCAGAGGACTGGCAACCTCTGGGAGACATTATCTGTTTCTCCAGCATGTCCTGAATATTGCAGGCTAGGTTAAGATCCTTAGAGCAAGTGAATCTTGTCTCACTGGATTTGCAGGTGCACAGCAGCTTCATCAAGGCAGGGTCTGAGACAAATCTGTATGCCAGGAACAAGTCTACTCTAAGCAATCTATATGACACTGAGTAAAGTGATAAGGCCTTCAGTCTCTGTGTAGGTCATGTGCTGTATGGCCCTGAATTTTCTTGGTGAGAAACCTCGTAGGTCTCGCCAGATGCTGCAGATGTCTGGTGAGGTACATACAGAAGGGAACATTGTACTCTGTTACTGGTCTGATAAGAGCCAAGTATATGGAAGTTATAACCTTCTTAGCTTTGGATGCTATAACTTTGCCTATGAGGTGTGCAACATAGGAGGCCTTTCTTACTACTGTGGACACCTGATGATCAAAATTAAGGCCATCAACTTATGTTCCTAAATCTCTCACCACTGGGTTTGAACTTAGGAGGGTATTATTAATGTTGTAATTAGCAGGGGTAACTCCTTTGCAGAGGGGATGACAATGCATTTTTTTTGCGTTTAGCTTAAGTCTGTGGTTTTGACACCAATCATTTGTCTGTGTAAACCCATTCTGTAGTATGTTGACATCTTTGGAGGATTCAATGACTACACCCAGTTTGCAGTCATCTGTAAACCTAGTAAGCCACAGGCTATCTATTTTCATCAGGACTTCTGAAAAATAGATACCAAATGGTAGGGGCCTAGCACAGATCCTTGTGGAACACCACTGGCAACAGGTCTGCTACTAGAGGTGGCATCCCCAACTTTGACTGTATGTGTTCTGTTTGTGAGCCAGTTGGCAACCCATCTAGTGATGTAACTTGTTCATTCCCAGGTGGGTGAGTTTCTCAATGATGCCCAAGTGAGTGAGAGATTTGTGTCAAAGGCCTTTGCTAGGTTGAGAGATTGTGAACTGTTTTGCCTTCATCCAGGGCCTTGGTGACATTCTCAAAGTTTTCCACCAAGATTAGTAGGCAAGATCTGCCCTTTAAGTCAAATTGGGTCGGGTCAAGAGTTTGAAAGTCACCTATACCCTTGTCGACGAGGCCTGTGATGATTTGCTCCATGGCCTTGCAGATAAGTCTAGTTAGGCCTATGGGGTTCTATAGTTCCCGGGATCAGATGAGGGACCCCCCTTTGTGCAAGGGGATTACGTTTGCTGTTTTCTACTCAGCTGGGACAAAGCTGGTGCTTAGACTGAGATTGAAGGACATGCTCAGCGGTTCCACTAACTCCCATCTTAGACCATTTAATAAGCAGCCTGGGATGCTGTATAGTCCTCATAGAGGCTGTGTTTTTGACCTTGGAGAGTGCGGCTATGACTTGCTCTTTGGAGATACTAGGTAGAGGACTGGTGACAGTTTTGTTATGGGGTCTGACTGGTGAGGACAACGGGTTAAGGTTTCACCAAACCTGTCCGCTAGCAGGTAGGCAATCTCCTCAGGTTCAACATAAGTGGTACCGTCCACAGCTTTTTTGGCACAAAGCTGGGCCTTCCCTTTTAGATTTCAGACGTAGCTAAAGAATGCTTTGTGATATTCTTTAGCTAGGGATGCTAACAGTTTCACAATTAGCTTTAGAGGGCTTTACAAGATGCCTAATCTGCTCGTTTATGCTTTAGAGGGAGTTATTCATTTGCTGGGATTGTTCCCTCTTTTTTTTGACAGCAGTTTCTTTCTCTTATTGTATAATCTAGTTATGCTGGATGTCCACCAGGGTGGCTTATTTTTTCATGAGGATCTTGATTTGATCCATTCCGGTAAGGCCAATTCTACACATTTATACAGGTGTTTATACAGGACATTTGTGTACCCCACAGTATAGGGGCCATTGCTGTCAGTGTTGGTAAGGGTTCTGAAGCTACTGAAGCCATCGCTCAAGTAGGCTATAGTTTGCTTTGGAGAATTTTTTTAACCTTTTTGCTCCTGAGGGTGGGTCAGGTATGATTGTTAATTCGAGAGAGACTGGTTTATGATCAGACTTTACCAAGGAGGGCCCCACACAAGGGGTGGTGCAGCGATCACCCATGTTAGTGAGCACTATTGTCAAGGATTGTTAGAGCCCCTTTTGGGTGCGCTGACTATCTGCCTCAGAGATTTCTGTCAAAGTCAAGGAACCTTTATGCGAGCACGTTTGTGCTCATACATGTTACCCAATTGATGGTATTTGGCTGTACTGAGAGTGAATCAAGTAGGTCCAAGTAGGCTGCATGGTTTTCATGATTCATGGTGGGGGAACTATAGCTAACAATGATGTGCGGGGGGGTCTTTCCTACAGTTAGTTGGACTTGAAATAACTCTAGGAAGTTGTACTGTTTAACCAGTCTAGAGGTGAACTTGTCTTTAATGAAGATGGATACTCCTCCTCCCTTGTTTTTGTCACATTCATTTTGTGATCTGAACATGTAAAAGGTATTATAGACCTGCATGACTGGGGTACTCTGAGGCCTTGAACCATGTCTCTGTGACTATGCAGACATCAGCATCTTCCATGGTGAGAACTGCTTTAAGTGAGTGCAGTTTCTGATTTAGATTCCTAGTATTAAGCAGCATAACCCTGAGTTTGTTTCTGGAGGATATTTTTACATTGGGAATTTTGTTCTTATGACATTGCCTAAAAAAGGCACTATGCGGGAGGCAAGTACCTTTGCCAGCAACTTAAAGTCTAGCAGGGACAGGTGAAGACTATCGCTGGCAAAGCAGCGTGGTCTGTTGACCAAATCATCCCATGCTGTCAGATTCAGATCCTGGATCCCCTGGATTGACACCAGAAGCTAAGCCAATTGTCGAAGTCAGTTATTGTTTGCACTGTGGCATCATCCAGGGTAAGGAAAGATTGCTGCTTAGGGCTAGGGACATACCTGCTTGGGACACAATCTGAAAGCTCCATCATGTCTCTCCCTATATAGTCCAGTGAGGTAAATCTCAAGTTACTCACTCCAAACATGTTGCAGTATTCCTTACAACAGGGAGAATATTAAAGCATAAAAGCTCATGAAGAAGAGAGGGAGGAGGAAGGACCAGCAGAGCTCTTTAGGAATCCATGAAGGATGCCCTAGCAAAACCAGCTCTAGCCCTAGATATCACATCCGACTTACAGTGTTTCGTAAAAGTATGCACAGCAAGAATAGTCAGTATCTAAACCCTTGAAAAAAGCACCAGAAGCCACAGCTCTAGTAGAATGAGACTCAACTGAAAGAAGGGAGGCTCTTGCCATGAAAAGAATAACAAAAAGAAATGGCTTTAGATATCCAAAAAGAAGCAGTTTGCTTGGAAACAGCCAATGCCAAAGATCTAGAATGAAAGGAAACAAAAAGCTGATCAGATTTGTGAAAAGCTTTGGTCTTATCCAAATAAAATCCGAGTTGTCTATGCATACCCAAACTGTTCAAAACCTTCTCACTAGCAGACTGCTGAGAAGGGGAAAAAGTGGGCAAATGAATAAACTGATTAAGAGAAAACTCATTCGTCAGTTTGGGCATAAAAAGAAGGATTAGTATGAAGGTAAACCCTGTCCTTATGGAAAACTAAAAAAGGAGGAACATCCATAAGGGCTTGAAGCTCAGACATCCATCAGGGCTTGAAGCTCAGACATTCATCTGGCAGAAGTAAAGGCCACCAAAAGAATATTCTTCCAAGAACAATGCTGCAAGGAATGGAAGGCTACAGGCTCAAAAGGAGCCTGAGTCAATTTTTCCAAAACAAAATTAAGGACCCCAGGAAGGAGGAACAGGCTTACTGGATGGTCTAATATGAAGAATGTCTTTAAGAAATTGTTTAGCCTCAAATCTAGGGCTAAAAGAGGTGCTAGAGGCAGACAAGCATAAATAACTGACAAGTGGGCCTTAACAGAAGAATATGTCGACCCAGCATTGAGCAATTCACACAGATAAGAATCAAAGGAACATCCACAGAAAGTGGATCCAGATTACGAGAAAGACACTAAACAAAAAACCTCTTCCATTCAGATAAGTAGGATTTCCTAGTATTGGGTTTCCTGGCTTCCCGCAGGACCCTAAGCATGTCATCAGGAAAAAAGGTGTCGATATGGAATCAAAATCCTATCACCCACAGTGTCAGTTGAAGAGTGGGACAGGTGGGATGGATGAGAGATCCCTTGTCTTGTGTGAATAGGTCTACCCTACGAGATAAATTGTGATGACTGCCCTTGGCTAAATGCAGATGAGGGAACAAATGTTGTCTGGATCAAAAGGGAGTCACCATCAAGATTTTGAAAGCATCCTGTTTTATATTAAAACAGGTCTTTTGGAATGAGAGTAAGAGGAGGGAAGGCATAAAGAAACAGCTCCTTCAATAAAAAAAGAGAGGGCATCCATCTTCCAGACTAGAGCACATGGTGCTGTGGCACAAAAAAAGAGGAAGCTGTCTGTTCAGAAGGTAGGCAAATAGATCTACTTGAGTATTCCACTAACAGACAATGTCCAGAAAAATCCCTGTGAAGCATCCAGTATTGGGATTGTGATATGGACCACATCACAGAGTCTGCCACAATGTTCTGACCTGAGGGAATGTAAACTGCCTGAAGTGTCACATGATACCGGATAGCTAGCTCCCACACTTGCAATGCTAACCTGCACAGGAGATCAGATCTTGTCCCCCCCCCCCCTTACTTATTGACATACCACATAACTGTGGTACTGTCTTGTCAGTACATTGAGGGGCCCTGGAATGGAAAGACAATGAAATGCTTAAAGAGGCAACAGAACAGCCCTCGTCTCTGACACTCATGTGGTCTTTCCTTTGTTGAAGTGACCAGAGGCCCTGCACTTTGACAGCCAAAAGAAGCCTCCCATCCCATGTCTGAAACATCTGTGAACAGCTCCTGGGAGGGGAGTGAAGACTGAAAAGGAAGCCCTGGATTGACGGACAACTGACAAATCCACCACTGAATTTCCAGCTTGAGGCATAAAAGAAAAGAGACTTTGAAATCTAGAGGGTGAGAGTGCTGAAGACAAACTGATTTTAGAAACCAGTGAAGCTTTCTCATGTAGAGTTTGGCAGGAGGGAGCACAGGAATGGTGGAAGCCATGAAACTCGGAGAGCAGAAATTCCCTGTCTGTAAACAAGGCCAGAGGAAGAAGGAACTGAAATAAGGCAATGAGAGTTATAACCTTGGGAGGAGGAAAGGATGCAATCATTGGAACTTTCTGAATCCTGCATCCCATAAACATTATCCTGTGTAAGGGTCAGGAAAGACTTTTGGAAATTTATGGTGAAGTCTAGGCTTTTGCAGGAGGGAAATGGCAAGATGAAGATTCTGTAGTAGAATTTCTGGAGAGATTGTCTGAAAAGGTAGGAATTAAGTAGGGAAAGACTTGTTACCTCTTTAGCCTGCAAAAAGCAATCACAGGAGCGAGGCATTTGGTAAATATCCTTGGGCCAGTAGAGTGGCCAAAGGGCTAAGCAGAGAACTAAAAATGCAAGAAAGCAAGAGAGAAACAAACACCCTGAAAAGGAGATGAATAGGGATAATGAAGATAAGCATCCTTGAGGTCCAGAGAAACTAGAAAAGTCTGAAGAAGCAGCAGAGGAAACAAAGTCCAAAGGAACATCCAAAAGGAAGGGACCTTGAGAAAGGTGTTTAGGTGAGAGAGAGCCAGAATAGGTTTCCAAGTGCCCTCTTTCCTGGGGACCAAGAACACTCTGGAATAAAACCCCTTCCCCTTTTGAGACACTGGAACTTCCTGAATAGTACCCCAAATCAAGAGATCCTGAAGCACCACCAGAAAAAAAGGGTAATGGTTCCTGAGGATGCTGAGGAATGCTCATGAAAGGGGGAAGAGATTTCCCAACCATGTAATAACCCTTGGCATGATGGAGAGAAACCATGAACCTCGAGTAATCTTTAACCAAACAGGAAGAGACTGGTAAAGACAAACAGGAACATGGCTAAGAAGTACAGGATAGTCAGACAGCATCTGGTTTGTTAGGATAAGGAGATTTCTGAGCTACAGGAATCTGGGTAGCCCTAGCAGGGAAAGCCTTTCTACCACCCCTCTTGCCTTTGGGGGAGGGCAAGAATGCCTACTAACAAAGGCCGGTTCATTAGGGTAATTCCTTTCAAAATTTAGGTACAGGGGAAACAAAGATATGTTTTACATTTTGTAAAGCCTTACCCTTTTCCTGTAGGGACTTGAACAAATTAGCAGCACCAAACAAATGCCTGTTATCCAGAGGAGCATCCATCAACTTAGACTTAATATCAGGCAAAGGTTGAAGCTGAAGCCAGAAATATCTCCTTAGCACAGAGGCAAAAGCAGTAAGCCTAGAGGAAGCATCTGCTGCATCATAGCTGCATTTAATAGAGTGGTGAGCCACCTAGGAAGAAGCCCCTTACAAAGGGAGAGCAGAAGTCTTCACCTCAGAGTCAGGAAGGTCAAAAATAACATATGCCTGAGACAGAAGAGCCAAAATATATCTTGCCATATGGGTCTGATAACTGACAGCCCTAAAAGCAAGAGTAGCTTCTTACTCAAATGTTCCATAGTTTGACTGTCTTTATCACAAGGAAGTAACTTTGTAGAAGGCAGTAACTTTGATGGCTTGTCAGATGCCACAGACATCACAAAAGGGGACAGCTGATGGGCACTTATAAAAAGAACTAGCAATCGGGCACCTTATAAAACTATCCATTTTTTTGGGAGCAGGGGGCTGAGAATCAGGAGCCTGAGATGCAGTAGAAAAGGCATCCAACAAGGCAGCCAAGGCAGGAGGAGCAGCAGAAGGTCTAGCTGAGTCCATTTGCAAAAGCTCATAATACATCATTTGAGCCTCACACACCTGGGTACAAATTCAATTTGAAAAATTCCATCATTCTGGAAATTATGTCCCCAAACAAAATCTCCTCAAAAAAGAGCCAGGACCAGTGGACTCCTCTTCCTCAGAACCACAGTCTAATGGAAAAGGAATCTTGGGAAGAATACGGAATTTCACCTCCTCAAAAGAATCTTGTTCACTAAGCCTCTTAAGAGGAGTAGTAGACCTAAGAGACTTGGAACAGAAACTCCTTGAGGAGGCTTCAAAGCCATAAGGGCACTAAAACCTTGAGTGAAATTTTGCCATCCACTGAGGTCCTTAGGAACAGGAGAAGCACGGTTAGTTTGTTTGTTTCTTTTTTAAAGGGACATCAAACTTGTAAAACTTAGACGGCTCAGACCCCGTATGACACTATAATTGTAGTCAGCATCTTCTTCCTAACCAACATCTGAGGAACACCTTTAGACCCTTCAGTAATAATCATCTGTGGTTCCCCTGAATATCCAAAGTAGATGCCTGCAAGGCCTCCAGGAATGTACATGAAGATGAATCCATGCTGACCTCCAATGTGGTCGTGGCAGAGGAATCCAACCTAAGAGCCAGGTGATCATCTGGGCTTTCACTAGCCTCAAGAGAGACATCCAGCAGAGGTGGCACAGCCAAAGAATCAGACCTAGCTTTCTTGGCCTTCTTCACAGATGGCTGACCCCAGGAGCGGGAACTTCCTGACACAGTGTCTTCTGCCAAAAGCTTAAGATACTGATTTTCTAACTTTATGGCAAACAGGAAAGCCAACTACACAGGGTCTTTGGAATGAAAATCTGGCAAACAGAACAGGACATATGGACATGGGAAGCAACTAGGCAAAATGAACACTGTGTGTGATGGTCTTTATGGGGAATCTGCCTCCTGCACTGGCATTTACCCTTTTTGGGTGACATGAACCCCCATAAGCAACAAGAGCAAAGAAAAAAGATAACACAACCCAAATGGGGCACTTATCTGAAAACAGCTTGGTGAACCAGCAAACGAAGCGAACATTCAGACAGATGATCAAAGACAGCATTCGGAAAGGCAGCAAAGTTGTTCTGAGGATGGTATGTCCGGATGTCACCTTTATGCCCTATGCTGTATGCCGGAAGCATGTACATGATGTACAGCATACCCTTAGCAACCTAAATTCTTTGGTCTACTGGCCGGACATTGGGCCAGCCCTGGAATGGGATCCCTACAGTAAGGAATTCTGCAACAGTGAAATGGAAGGACATCACCATATCCTTCCCTAGCACTTCAAATACTCACTCTGTTGCTTATGTCAGCATTATTCCTGGTCATCCATTCCAGACAACAGCAACATATCACTTCATTAGTTCTCAATAAAACCTCCAACTTTTAGTGAGTTTGAAGAGCCTGTCCATGAAAATGAGACACTAGATTATTGTCTGTGCCACACACATTGAATCTTGCTGTTCCTGTATCCAACAGTGGTTGGACTTAAGTTAGCTCAGTCTGGAAAACTCTTTTGTCTGTTACACATTTCAATTGGCAGAATCTAAAACTATAAATTTCTAAAATGCACTGTTGGGCTTAATGACACCTTAACAGCAAACATTTTTGAATCAAAGCTCTTGCACAAGGATGTCATGGCAAAGAAGGGATAAAAGCATACAGATGTGACTAACAAAACTGCAAACAGAAGTGAATTGTTTGTATTACTGACAGCTAAGTAGACTCAGTAAGGTTTAATATGTAAACAAGGCAAGTGCATTATGGTCAGACAAGGATTTGAGTTTTGCTCCAGATTTGGTATACAGCAAGAAAATGCAGTAATCTGAGATTAACTGTACTTTGACTTGTACAGTGAAGCAACCACCTTCTTGGCTCTGAGTAAGATGTTACTGACTTGGCTCATCCAGTACATTCTGCTCTTAGACCACTTTTACTAACAGTCCATCACATATAAGGCTTCTACATCTCATTCAACAAAAGAAAACTTCAATGTGCCATTTATCCACTCAGTCATTTGTAATATATCAGATTTCTCACCCTTTTTGCAGGTTTGCAATAGTAGTCCTTCCAAAACTGAGAGGTTCTTTACCTATTAAAAAAGGAATAATTAGCACAAACCCTAATTCTACACAGTCACACTGAAACTTCATCACAATGCAATAAGAATAGATGTATTACAAGCTAACTGCTAACAAACTGAGCGATTGATTTTCAGGTGAAGTCGGTATATAACATCTTGTGTATCTTTACTTGCCATTATTTTTGCAAGCATCAAAGCACTTATTTTCTTCTACTAAAGAATTAAAGTTTTTTTATAGTATGAAGCTGGCATTTGGGATATAACACAGGATCTTTCACATTTTCAGTTCTGTCCTACCAATAAAATACACTGAAAAAAAGACCAAAGAATATTTAGGAAATTAATAAATTATGAATATCTATTTAATATTCTAACCTACCAACATCAAAATACATTTGTGCTTCAGAATAGCATTAAGTACTACTAGTTAAGAATACTTTTTTTGCAACAAACTACATTTGTGCTTCATGATGATATAAGTGCTACTAAGTACCAGATTTTTTTATGGATCTAAAAAAACAGATATACATATTGCATATTCAGTCAGTGATATATTACAAAAGAAAAAAATGCAAATATGTTACAGTACACTCTGCAACGGAATTCATGCTCATAATATCCATTTTCAGATTTCTTCCTCAAAATTTTAACATTCTATTTTTATAACCAACCTCTTGAACAAAAAGACAGCCCTGGTCCTAATAAAATGTTATTTCACCAACCAATTATAAACCAAATTACAGCAGAAAAGAAAATTTAACAGTCAGAATGTAAAACTATTTTAATACTACATTCCTTGTCACTCTCAAGTTAAGCATTTATATATTAAGATCAAAATAATGAAAACTTTCTATATTATGCAATGCATCTGCAAAAGTAAAATGTACTCTCATAACTCTACATTGCATTAAACTTTGTTTTAAAATATAACCAGTTTCTTTCTAGGATGCTAATTCATAGGCAGACCTAATTAAAAAGGTAATATCTTGTTCACCAAGTGATTTTGCAATATCCAACATGCTCTTTAGGTATTCTGAACACACAGCTATAGTATAAACCTCAGGTGATTGTTGTCTTAAGAGTAGTTTTGTGTACATTTCTTTACAGTAAGTTTCAGTAAAACAGAACTCAAATTCTGGAAGCAAATTAGTAATGCTGAGGTAAATGCATTTGCACACATCTGAGTCGCATTACTTTGATAAGGTCAGACATGTTTAGCCATTTTTAACTACTGGGCATTTTTGTGGTCCAGTTCTTTCACTATCAAGCTTATCCCTCTCAGTTACCCTATGAACACAGTTTCACAGGGTAACGGCTCTACAGCCCTTTCATTCCAGAGAGTCAAGAAATAGCCATCATCTGTGCATTCTGGGATTAGATTTTGATTTTAAGCCTTACCATCCCATGCAGCTACCCAAATCATCCAAGGGGTTAGACATGCAATTGGATTCCTGTGCTGACAGTCTCACCTCTGTGTGACATACTCAATCACCCTGTCCCTCCCCGTAGACATTCTTACAGAATCCTTGCTCTTCATTTGAGATTCAGCCATGGACAACACTGCCTGGACTCATTTTCACCAGGTGTCCAACAGAGGGTGAGCATGCCAAGTCTTCATCATTCTTCTCCTGTCCAAGATCAGCTCCAACAGGCATTGAAACCACTTATCCAGCATGGATCATCTTAGTCGGGACTTTATCCCTAAATGCCAAAAGAGGGAGCAGTAACTTCATGGCATTTTTGGGAGTTTAGACTTCCCAGTGTTTGGTATTTGGGGCTTGCCCGATTATGTACATCCTGGGCTCTGTCTCTTGTAATGCTGAAATTTAACAGTAAAATTTTCTGTGGTAGACAGAGTGCACATACTGGTGTACAGTGGTATTACATACTGCCACCATTATAAGCAATTTCCCAAACACATTTAAATGATTTAACACCTTTAGTAAGAAATCCAAACAGCAACTGCAACAACGTCAGTGTTTATGGTTACTGTTTTATATCCGAGAACCTTTCTAGATGCATTCTTAAGGAGTAGTAAAGCCAAAACGAAAAGGAGAGATCCCAGAACTGATGTAATTCACAAATCTACCTTCAGAAATTGTAGCAACCAAGTTTTAGCTAGCTTAAACTTTTAACAGGAAAGATAAGGCACATAAACTGTCTTTAGATTATGCATTTTTAAACAAGTTTTTCACATCTGCTGCCTGAAAATCAGCAGTCTTTTTCTGAGAAATAGAGCCCTTTGGTGTCATCACTGGTGTGCTAATCAAAAACATTGGAAAGCACCTTAACAAGCACATTATTAAATATAATTAATAAATAACTGCAGAATGATGTAGAACCACATTTATGGAAAACATCACACACCACCAATATTAAAGAATGGTAATGCCGCTAATATAAATAATTATAGGCCTTTTCAGCCTTACTTCTATTACTGGAAAATGCTTTGACAGATGTATTACTGATTAATACAATGTGAAAATAAATGTCCAGACCTTGCTGATGTTCATCAACATTGTTCATTACAGACCTTCCCCTTAAAAAATAATCTGATTTTTATGAACACGTGACCCTGACTACTGATGCTGGTTTGCTTGTCATGTTGTCTTTGTAATTTCTCAAAATTATTTGATACTCTACCTATATGTAAAGTACTGTGTGATTTGGACTATAATCCAGTCATTATTAAATGGATAATTAATTGCTTACAGACAGATCTCAATATGTGGCATTAAAAGTGTATACTTCTACCTTGGGGTTCTATAATCAATCCTATCTTGTTCAACTTGTTTTTTTCTACAATACCACTGAATAAGTCTTTTTGGTTAAATATAATTAAGCAGATGACTGCAAAATTGGTTTTGTTATATCTAGCAACAATGATTTTGTGGAATTCAACCAATATTTAAGTTAGATCAGTAAATGGGCATTTGGTCTAGGCCAAGTGTAAGGTGACGTACTTTGGGAACCAAAAATAAAGCAGAATATAGTCTTATAAGACTGGAACTTGGAAGAGGTTTCCTACTATAAAAATCTAGATGTACTAATTTTGAATGTTCTTTTTTTTTCTAAAAAATGTAGATATTGTTATTAATAGGTTGGGTATGCTCTTAAAGATATCCAAGTAGAAATATAAATATATATATATATATATATGTATATATATATATATATATATATATATATATATATATATATACACACACACACAGACACACACCATGGCCAACTTATTGAAGATGTTTATAATACTCAATTTAGAATACAACTCTTTCTGTATTTACTCAAATAAAGCTTTAGCAAGAATTGAGAGTTTTCAAACAAAATTCACTAAGAAAGTTTATAGTTTATTCAATACTAATTCTTCCAACAGACTTAACATATTACATTTATTTTCAATGCTCTATAGACATTACAGAGGTAAAATGATTATTGAATACAAGGCTCTTAGGAATACAGAACCTAGAATGTTACTGAATCTTGGATTTGCTGGAAATGACTATGTGTGTTCAAAGTTCAAGGGTCTAAATTTTAAAGTTGCCAAATCAGACTAAGACAAAATTTCATTAACAATCTTTGCCTATTTTATAGAATTGCCAGTCTCTGTACAATCTTTATTTACTGTTGACCTTTTTAAAAGAAATTTAGATTTCTGGGTTGGATCCGAGACTTTTAAAGCTTTTTTTTTCTTGCAGCCTGTGTTACTTGAGGGCCTTAGGACCAGAACACAGTTTGTGTATATATGAACTTAAGAATTGCTTGGGAAGGCAATCATTTAAGACATCCATTATAGTTGGTTTGGCTTTTCTGTTTCCACTGTATTCCCTGCACATACTCTGCAAAACACTGCAAGGAGACATATGGAAGGCTGACCTTTATGACAATCCCTCACTTCCTCAAGAAGTACTCCTCTAAGCAGTCTGTTCTCCATGGGAATCAGGAGTGGTGGTTTGCTAGTCTCCACCAGGGGAAATGCACTTATTCCCAATGTCCCGGCATGCACGCAACTCTTCATGTCCCCTGAAGAGGCCAACAGGCCAATTTTCTTCACTGCTTCTCCTTGCCTGTCTCTTCCAATCAAACCCTAATTGCCTGGGTCACAGTAAGAGCACCATCCCTCTGCACTGCAGACCTAGATTACTTGTGTACCAAAAATTGTTTTCAGCTGTAATCATTATTTCTAAGTCTGATGAAATGTAGAATTTGAAACATCATACCATACTGAAGAAATATATTATATACATGATTTTTGCAAATGGAATTATAATTTCACATCAAGTCCAAGTATAATGGGAATATGGGGAAGTATAGCAGGTATGTTAATTTGTTTGCATTACTTGTTTTTTGTTGACATTAGTTCCACTAAGCAGGTGCCTATTTCCAGGGAATACAAGGTAGTATTTAAACAGAGGACATCTGGCCAAGGCACAGTGGAAATTCCCATACTAGAGGATGAAGGCATGGTACATAATGTCTCAGATGGCAAGGAACATGGAGGCAACAACAAATAAACTGCAGATGGCATCAGGTAACGGTAAAAGAACAATTAATAAATGAGGAAGAGAAAGACATGTAACAGACTTAGGAGGGACTTAGACGGCTACAATATTGGTATTAAGGTTAGAAATTGTAAAAGATACCATATACCTAACTAGGGCTTATTCTGAGGAAGAGAATAATAGAATTCTTTCTGCACCATGGAAGATGTGGTATGCATTAAGCATATGCAGACTTGCAAACAGCCTGTTGAGAACTTTTGTCACGAAACTGGTGCTGAAGTTGATTGGATTTGCAACTAAAGGATTTGTATGCATTTACTGTGATACATAGAGAGACTAAACAGGAAGTGAGCTTTAAATCTTTTCAAGCAGCATTTTTTGGGAAAAATGTCTAAACATTTACTAGAAGACAAATGTGTCACATTTCCAAGCAGTACGTGCATCACAATTCCTGGTTAAAACAGTATTAAAAATGAAGGTATGGACACAATACAATGACTTGATTACGTAGGCAGTGCACTGTGCTATCTAGTGCAGTGCATGTACTGAATGCCTTGGCAATTTGAGAGTACTGTTACTATACTTTTTACTGAGGCTATTCCTGCAGTAATGCACTGCATCTACCTGCACTAATTCCGAATACAGAAGGATATTTGATTTACTAAGCTACTTATTATTCCACTAGACACAAACATACATGTTGTTAGAAATTAGTATTCTCATAATTTTGGTCCAATTAATCTTATACCTACCCCAAACAAACTGTCGAAGCAACTATGCATCTCAATCTCCTTGGCAATGGCCACAAACCATCCTCCATAACCTCCATTCTTCTCATAACAAACCAAAAGAGGTTTCTTTCAACTTGGGTCTATCCTAAATCCATCACCAAAGCTCTTTCTCATAGAACCACTGGGTTTCCAAAATTAAACCTACCCTCCAAAACAGGCAAAGATCCCTCAAACCAAACCAAAGTCTTAAAGTACACTCAGACTTGCTTTTGTAATATATATATATATATACTCTTCTAGTCTGCAGTCATTTCTTAAGCAACCCAAGCCCTCCCCTTCCAGCAAATTACAGCCATCCTTGCCAAAACACAACACCCACTTCAACAAAGTATAAAGGTAACATTACTAAATACAGGTAGTATATAAAAATACGTTGGGCAGCTTGAGTAATTTTTAAGAACACAACCACCAGATGTTGTAGGCATCATTAAGTCATGGGTAAAACTTGATGCACAAAACCTCAGTCACCATTTTCCAGTATCCAATTGCATTTTTAATGCCAGATCAGTAAAATTGGTCAAAAGAGGACTTGCAATCCCCTTCAAAGAGGAATGTAAAGCTACATTTAAGACTCAAAGCTCCCAAAACAATGACAGGGACCCTAACTGGCCATAGTTAACAACTGCTGACTAATTCCTACCACGTTCACCTTGAAACTGCCTACCAACCCGCATTTGCTAACCATAACCAATAAACAACTTACTAACAGTCTACTGCTTATGAAAATATCACTCTTGGGAACCTTACTCTTGAAACTGCTTCCTCTCTCTACAAAGTTTTTTTGTATCATTTCCTCATAAACCACAGCAGTGTGCAAATAAAAAGAACCCAATACATCCAAACTTAGATCAGGTAAGTACTCCCTTTCAGACCTCATAATTAACGATTATAGTACTTAAACATTCTCTGTAAACCAATACCCATACTTACCTTTAAACCAAAAACCCAACAACAAAGGTGCATTAAAACAAACTTCCCAACACAGACTAATCTATTCTAAATGACCCAAACCACAACACTGGCATCTTACTTACATTTTGCTATCACTACAAGACAAATTACTCCCTAAAGTGTAAAGACTGTGCAAATTTAGCTATGACCAATGGATAACAAAGGAACTGCAAGCTCAACTTAAATTAAGGGACTCCACCTCCATCAGCTGAAAAGTGAAATAAATTAATCCTTCTGAAGGGAAGTCATTCACCTCCTGTCTCTAAAAATACCCATTCATTTACAGCCTAAGAAATCCTGGGACACTGTCAACAGTCACTGGGCTGATTATCTTCTTTAAGAGCACTTATGTAGGTATTCACTGCTTCACAGGAGTCCTATCACACTAGGATTTCCACAATGAATTCTCTCAAATCCCCAAAACTTAACAGCACCATGACATTAACCCCACAAAACTTCATGTCGCCATTTACATCAAAATTGTACTTCAGAGTTATGAAAGACAAAGACACCGAACACCTTTTAGAACAAATCCTAAATTATACACCTACTGAAGCAGATGGCTTTTGCCCATAATTCATCAGTATATGAAGGGTGAACAAACTTAATCATCCCTCTGCACCACCTTTACAACCTATGTCTCAACAGCACCATCATACCTTCTCTTTGAAAGCAAGAAATTATAAAGCCAGTGTCCAAACTTAAACCATAGGAAGCCAGGTAATTCAGAAGAGTCTCAGGTTACCCTGTATAAGGCACTTGGAGAATAGGTACATGTCCAACCTATTAAGTACTCAATGAACTACTACTGGTGGCAAAACCATTTAAATGCATCTACTTAAAGTAGTACAAAGCTAGGCTTCTTATGGTCCCCATTACTGTTTGCCTATTATGTTCCTATATTGAAGAGATATGAAAGTAAGGAGGGCTACCTATGCATCACCATGGCTTTTGGTGAGAAAGTACCATTACCATTCTGTACACCCTTACTGATATCTGCAAAGCAATACAGATACATGTCTGAGTTTTCAAGTCTTTATCTTATCGATTGCTTCCTCCTACTTGATTCATTAACCTGACCAGCAATAAGTGTTCCAGGGTCATCCTAAAATGTGGCTTGTGGCTTGTGCCAGTGGATTTCTTGCTTTACAAATGAATAATACAAAAGGCATTAAGGTACTAGAAACTTGTGGGCTTAAGGTACTAGAAACTATACAAAATATTAGGAGTGAGGTACAGTTTAGAAAGGACTGTAGAAAAAATGGAAACCTATGCAAGAGAAACTAAAACAGGAAGTTTAAAAAAAGAGGAAGAAAGGAAGTAAGAAAAAAGTCTCCAAGACATTTCATTCATCAGCAATAGTCTTCACAGCATCAGTGCTCATGTTACAGAAAATAATGGAAACAAGGTTAAGGGTTTGGCTTTTCTTTAATATACAGAGCTAAGTTAAATAAAGACAGATAAAGTCATTTACAAGTTCAAAGAAGCGGAGCAAGAGTCAGTGGCCGACTGACTCAGTGACCGAGTCAGTGGCCGACTGACTCAGTGGCCGAGTCAGTGGCCGACTGACTCAGTGGCCGACCGACTGTGTGTGTGTGTGTGTGTGTGTGTGTGTGTGTGTGTGTGTGTGTAGTATCTGAAAGATGTGCGAGAGTCAGATCCCCTTCCAATATTCAAAAGGCCATATCATCAAATTTCATTTTCGCGAGATGAAAATCGCAAACAAAATACCAGAATGGTGAATTTTTCCCACTGCAAGTAATCACTTTTCAAACATGCCCTTTTCTACACTGTAGTGTGATCCCAGAGTTTGTATATATAGTTAGGGAGTGTGGGCGGGAGCATAGCACCCTGCCTAGGTGGGTTATTTACTTTGGTGTGTGTTTTGTTGGAGTTTGGGCAAGTGTTTACTTGCCCTGAGAAAAATTCTGGGTATTCATTTTTCCCAATTTTCATCACATGAAAATAAAATTCGATGATATGACCTTTTGAATATTAGAAGCAGATCCGTGACAGTCACATCCAGCTTTTTACATTTTGCCGTCTATCATACATACACACACACACACACACACACACACACACACACACACACACACACACACACACACACACACACACACACACACACACACACACACACACACACACACACACGCACACGTATATTCTGAAGTGGAAGTACTGGTAGAAGGGTGCATTCTCCAAGGTCAACCAAAAAAAGAGTCTGTTTGTGGGTTTACCTGGTTAACAAATGAAAAAAGTTATTTCTTACCATAGTATTCTATCTGTATTGTTGATCTTGACTTATCCTTGACCGTAGGTTCAGTTCTGAATCTCAGAACCGACTCGGCCCTTATTCCAGCTCACACCCTCCAACTCTCGAGCTTCACCTTACCCAGAATGCTCTTCTCAATTAACTCGTATTGAGTTTACAAAATATAGTCACAGAAAAACAACAGATCAGAGACTATCTGTAACCATAAGGGAATAATAAATGTCCTGCTAGGATAGGTCCATTCCACCAAGAGACCTGAAAAGGGCAGGGGGAAGATGGGTGGGGATGTCAAGGATAAGTGAAGATCAACAACACAGATGGAACATTACACGTTAAGACAACTTCTTTATTTGAAGTTGTCGATCTTCACAATCTTTGACAGTGAGACAGAGTCCCTAGCTACGAAAAACTTGGGAGGTCTCATGAAAGAATATTCCTGAGAACCACTGAACCAAATGATGCCGGTTCCCTAGAGACCATATCCGCTTTGTAATGATTAAAGGCATCAGGAGATGCTCATCTAGCCACTGCACAAAATATAATCTGTTGAAGCACTGGCATGGAAGACAGCAGAACCGGCTATTGCTCTTGTAGAATGTGCTTTCGGTTCTGGCAGTAGTACTTTGTTATAAATGAAGCTAATACAATCTTTGAGCCATTTCACTAAAGTAACCTTAGAAAATGGTTTGCCCAGAGTAGTGGGAGAAAAAGAAACAAACAGCTGATCGGATTTTCTGAATTCTCTTGTTCTGTTAAGGTAAAAATGTAATTGCCTGTGAACATCTAGCATATGGAGGCAATATTTACCTCGGTTTAAAAAACTGGATAAGAATACGGGAAGTTGCACAGTTTGATTGATATGTGCATCAGAAACCACCTTTGGTAAAAAGGAAGGATTTGTTCTTAGAGCCACTATATCTTTATGGAAGGTCAGGTAAGGAGGTTTGCAAGATAAAGCATGTAATTCCGAAATTCACCTAGTAGAGGTAGTAGCGACCAAAAATAAGGTCTTCCAAGATAAGTACTTCAATTCACAACTTGCTGATGGTTCAAAAGGGTAAGCAATTAAGGACTGTAATACTAGGTTGAGGTCCCATGGTGAAGTGGGATCCTTAACAGAGGCCTAAACAGTAATACCCCTTTCAGAAAGGCTTTACAAAGCTTGTGGGATATTAGAGAATAATTATCTATACCATTATAAAAATTTTAAATTGCAGCTAGATGTACATGAATAGTCAAAGATGAAGCTCCTGCATCTAAAAGCAATGATAAAAATTCCAATACTTTATGAAGTGGTGCAGAATATGGATTAAGATTATTGTTTGTTGCCCATTTTGAAAACTTTTGCCACTTGCTGCTTTGTAATCGTCTCGTAGAAGGTTATGGAAGGTCAGGACAATATGCTGAACTGGGGCAGTGAGGGTAGCCTGCCTGGCTATCATGGGAATTGGAGAAGCCATGCAGTGAGCTTGAGAGTATGAATGTTCTCATGAATTAGTCCATCTGGAAGGGACAGCATTTCGGGATCCGGGTCCAGTATCCAAGGTTTCTGAATTAAGAGAGGCCTAAGAGAGGCCAAAGATAGGGAAACCATACTTGTCAAGGCCAAATGGGGGCAATGAGAATTACTCTGTTCTCTGATGTTTTGGCTTTCTTCAGAAACTGAGAAATGAAGGGAATCAGAGGAAAAGCGTAAAGTAGCAGGGGGGGCAACCATGAAGGAAAGCATCTCTCGGTGACTACCCTGGGGGGGGGGGTGAGGGCAAAGTAGCTGCTGCTCTTCTTGTTCAGGGGGGTGCAAATAGATCGCAGCATGGCTGACCCCATTGATTGAATATCTTTTCTGCCATCAAAGGTTTGAGAGACCACTCATGAGGCATTAGACCGCACCTGCTCAATTTGTCTGCAATTACGTTGTTGTAGCTCTCCGGAATGTGTGCTACAACAAGAAAGTGGCCGGATAAAATTGCCCATTGCCATACCCTGAGTGTTTCTCAACAAAGGGGATAAGATCTGGTTCCCCCTTGCTGTTTAATGTACCACACCATTGACATGTCTGATTGTATTGCAACTGTTCCCAAGGGGGACATCCTGGAATGCTTGCAGCGCTAAGAGCACTGCCCTCATCTCTAGAACATTTACATGAAAAGTGGCCTCCACCTGGGGCTGAGTGCCTTGGACTCTCTTTCCCAGATAATGTCCCCCCACCCTATCCGGGAAGCATCCATAGTCACTATGGCTTGGTGTGGAGGAAAAACAAATGGAGATGTTAGAATCTCATTCGAAAGAAGCCATCAACTCAGGTCCTTCTTGCATAAATTGGTGATTAGAACTTGATAAAACAGAGGATGGGTCCAGCAGCGACCACCGTGATGCTAGAAGCCATTGTAGAATTTGCATGTGAAACCTGGCAAGAGGAACCATGGTGATGGAGGCCACCAAAGAACCTACAGCCCGTAATAACAGTCTTGCAGACACTGTTGTTGTGAATGATCTGGTTGACTTGGTGTCTTACTCTCTGAAGCCATGCAGCTGTTTGTGTCTAACACTGCTTTAATGAACTTTAAATGTTGAGTTTGTTCTAAATGGAATTTTTTTGTAGTCTACTGTGATTCCTGGTAATGAGAACATCTGAAGGCCATAGTCCCTTGCCTGTACTAGTAGATGCCTGGTGGTTGCAGTAATGAGCCAGTCTAGATACAGAAACACCCGGAATCCTTGCAGTCTGAAGTGGACTGCTACCACTGCCGTGCATTTGGTGAACACCCTGGGGACTGTGGTGGGATCAAAGGGCAGGGCTCTAAACTGGTAATGACTGGCTCCCACCAGAAGTGCAAAAACTATCTGGAGCATTTGTCTATTTTTATGTGATAATACACATCCTGAAGATCTACTGAGCACATTCAATTGTCATTTCCTAAAGACAGAATAATAGACTGAACCGTGACCATCCAGAATGTGGTATGTCAAATTTGATTTGTTCAATACACAGAGATCCAAAATTGGTCTCTAGTCCCTTGTTTTCTTTGGTACTAAAAAGAAACTTGAGTAAAATCTGGATCCTATCTGGTCTGGTGGGACTGTCTGGATGGCTCTTTTGTCAAGCAGTTTTTGCATTTCTAAAACTGCTGCATTCAAGTGACTGGGTGGAACATCTGGGCTTCTTTTTGGATAACTGGGATGATTTAAAAAGAGAATGTTGTAACCTCTGGATATAATCCTCTGCACCCAGCTGTCGGATGTTTGAAGTCAGGCAGGAAGGTGCAGGGATAAGTGTCCCCAGACTGCCTCCAAAGGATGGGAATACGGCCTCCATTCAGGACCACTGGTAGGAGTTACCAGGGAAGGAATCCCTGGAACCCTGATTATGCAGGCCACCTCTGCTTCTAGCATGGCATCTTACATAGTAACTCCCCTCCCCCCCGCTCTGCCCCAGGGAGACTCACTGCCACACGAGTCCTGGAAAGACCCTTGGGACTTTTTGAATCATAGCTTCCCACTCCTCTGGTTCCTAGAATTGGGCCCGTTGAGAAGTGGAAAAACATATGCCCACTGCAGATAGGGTCTTTCCATCCTTCTCACATCTAGCAAAGGTCTCTAACTTTAGAGACAAAAAAAAAGAAGTTATGAACTCACCATAACGTTCCATCTGAGTAGTTATACTTCATTTGTCTTCAACCTGTGGGGATACCGGTTCCGTATCGGGTCCAAGCCGGCAATCTCACTAGCATCTGCTCCAAGCTCCTCCCCTTACCCATAATACACCTTCCCTACCTTCCAACCCCCAGACTGAGTTTGCTGATCCTTATAGTGATAACCCGACCTGCAAAAATACTTTATTACCTATAACTGCAGCCCGCAGGCTGTTCACATGACAAGGTCCAGGGGAAAGAGGAATGGATGACTGAAGACAAATGAAGTAGAACTACTTAGATGGAATGTTATGGTGAGTACATAACTTCTTTATCTGAAGTAACTAAACTCCTGGGTGGCCCTCATAGAAGGATATTCCGGAGCACCCCGGAACCAAAGGATGCTCTCCTTCTACAAGTCAAATCCAATTTGTAGTGAGAAATAAAGGTATGAGATGAGGACCAAGTAGCTGCAGAACAAATATTATCCAATGAGACTCAAGACCAAAAAGCCGCAGAAGTAGCCATGGACCTAGTGGAATGAGCTTTCACCTGACCCGGAGGAGACATGCCTCTGTCGTTATAGACCTGAAGGATGCATAAGGAAATCTACCTAGCAACAGCGACCTTGGAGATAGGCTTTCCCTATAGAAGGACACAAACAGTTGATTGGATCTACGGAAGTTTTTGGTCTTGTGTAAATAAAATCATAACTGTCTATGAACATCCAACAAGTAGAGTTTGTATTCCATTTTGTTAACAAAATTAGGAAAGAAAACCGGTAAATTGATAGTTTGATTGATATTAACTGGTGATGCCACCTTGGGAAGAAAGGATGGATTGGTCCGAAGGAAAACCCTATCCTTGTGGAAAATCATATAAGGAACTTTGACGGACAAGGCTTGCAGTTCTGAAATACTTTTAGCAGAGGTGATAGCCACCAGAAATGCTGTTTTCCAAGATAAGAATTTTAGATCTGTGGTTGCAGCGGGTTCAAAAGGCAGAGTGACCAGAGCTTGAAGAACCATAGTAAGGTCCCATGGGGGAACAGGATCCTTGACAGGGGGGCGCAACAGAAAAGTCCCTTTAATAAAAGCTTTACACAGTCTGGAGGAGGCTAGTGAAGCAGAATGCTCACCAACATGAAAATGAGAAATGGCAGCCAATTGAACCTTGACAATAGAACTAGCTCCCTGTTGAAAAATATCAGCTAGGAAATCAAGAATGGCAGAAACAGGAGCCATAAAGGGGCTTAAACTCCTATGAGAGACCCAAAAGGAAAAACTTTTCCATTTACTGCGATAAACCTTCCTAGTTGAAGATTTATGAGCAGCCACCAGAATAGACCTCACTGAAGAAGATAATCCAGGAGTCCTAGTGATCATGGGAACTGGAGCAGCAAAGCTTTGAGCTTCAAACTGTCCAGGTTCGGATGAGGAACCTTCGATGGGTGTGAAATCAGATCTTGAAAGGGATCCAAGATCCAGGGCGGAGCCAGAAGGCGAGACCAAAGGAAGGGAAACCATACCTGGCGAGGCCAAAACGGGGCAATGAGGATCATTTTTCTCCCCAGTCGACGAGCTTTCTGTAGAAACCTCAGAATAAAAGGTGCTGGAGGGTAAGCATACAGAAGACCGGGAGTCCATGCATGGACTAGAGCATCTCTGGGGGACTCCCCTGGCAAGGGGTTCAGAGCGAAAAACTTGCTGAACTTTGTGTTGGAAGGAGATGCAAAGAGATCGCAGCAAGGCTGACCCCACTTGTGGAAGATCTGCTGCTCTACTGAAAGATTCAGAGATCACTCGTAAAGCATCAGAATAATCTGTCTTAACCTGTCCGCTAGAATGTTGGACCTTCCTGGAATGTGCGTTGCTATGAGAAAATGACCAGTGGAAATAGCTCATTCCCACACTCTCATGGCCTTGCGACAAAGGGGGTAAGATATGATCCCTCCCTGTTTGTTGATATACCAGACCACTGATGTTACCTGATTGAATTGCAATGGTTCCCAGAGGAAGAAAGGCATGAAGGGCCTGTAACACTAAAAGGACTGCCCTCATCTCTAGAATGTTCATATGCAAGCTGGTCTCTACAGGGGACCACAGGCCTTGGACTGTCCTTCCCAAACAATGCCCCCCCCAAACGAGTTGGGAGGTGTCCGTGATCACTGTGGCTTGGACAGGGACTGGAACAAAGGGTCATACCTCCAAGATGTCCGGAGAACACATCCACCAGAGAAGGGACGACCGACAGACTCGACTGAGTTGTATTGGATACGACAATGGAAGTTCCAACAGGGACCATTGTACAGCTAGTACCCACTGTAGAATTCTCATATGTAATCGAGCACACGGAACAAGCATTATGGTTGTCGTCATTCAACCCAAGGTCCTCAACACTGATTCTGCCAATGGAAGATGAGAATGGTAGATCAGAGAGACATGCATCCTCAGGTTTCGTACTCTCTCCAAGGTCAGGAAGATTTTGCACTGTAATGTATCTATCCTTGCCCCAATGTAGTCTAGCACCAGGACAGGATTTAGAAGTGATTTGCATGTGTTGATTGTGATCTCCAAATGCAAGGTAAGCTTTAAGAAATAATTCCTGGTTTGAGAAAGTAGACACCTGGTGGGAGCAGTATGGAGCCAATCATCCAGGCACGGATAGGCCTGAATCCCCAGAAGCCTCAGATGAGCCGCTACCACTGCCTTCACTTTGGTGAACACCCTGGGGGCTGTGGTGAGACCAAAGGGTAGGGCTCAATTATTAAGTAATAATTGAATCCTAGCCAGAAGCAGGTGAACCTCCTGGAGCTTCTGTGAATCTTTATGTGATAGTAAGCATCCTGGAGGTCTAATGAGCACATCCAGTTGCTCTCTTGCAGGTACAGCATGATGGACTGTAGTGTGACCATCCTGAATTTTTCTTTGGCAACTGACAGGTTCAGGGTAGATAGGTCCAGAATGGGCCTCAAGTCCCCCATTTTCTTTGGCACCAAAAAAAACCTGGAGTAGAAGCCCGATCCAGACTGATCTGGAGGACGGCTTTGATGGCTCATTTTCCTAGCAGCTTGGAAATTTCCTGTGCTGCTGCCTTCCTTTGTATGGGTGGTACGTCCGGGAGGTGTTTGGGAGGTTTAAGAAGATAAGAGTATCCTCTGGATATGATCTGAGGCACCCAGCAGTCTGATGTTACGGTCTTCCATGCAGCCAGGTGCAAGGACAATCATCCCCCAACTGCTCCAGAGTTGAGCAGTTGGGCAACCCCTCAGGATTTCTGTCCAGGCCTGTCTGAGAAAGGTTCTCCAGACCCCAAATTCCTCAGACCACCTCTGCCTCTGGGCCGGCATCCATTCTGTCCCCCTCTGCCTGTGGGGGAAGAAGAAGAGCCTTGAGTGTCTCAGGAATACTATGACTTCTGGAACTACATCATCTTTTGCCCTCTCTGATTCCAGGAAAAGGATCTTTGAGGGTTTGAGAAGCGGATTCCGATGGCAGACAGTGTCTTCCCGTCCTTCTCACTCTAGACTAAAGTCTCTTTGATGGTGTTACCAAAGAGAGTAGAGCCGTCATAAGGGGCATTGGCAAAGGATACCTTGAAAGGTTCAGAAAACTGACATAGTCTGAGCCAGGCGTTGCATCTCATGGACATGCCAGACCCAGCTCCCTAGCCGCTCCTTCAGTAGCATGTGAAAGGAGTTGCATGGACGTGTTGGAGACTGCTTTCAAAGTGGTCATCCTCGCAGAGAACAAGTCCCTGTCCTCCTGTAACATGGACTTAGGTGGAGACTCCACCAGGTCAAGCTGGAGTCTCGTGACATAGGCCAGGCAGTTCAGTGCCCTAATAGAAAAGGTGGCTGAAGTGTAAACTCACTTCCCTAAGCGGTCCATCATCCACGACTCTCAGGCAGGAGAATGAGCTGAGGAACTTTCTTGGGCTAGTTCCTTCTTTGTGGCTGCTACTACCACCATAGCATCTACGGAGGAGCCCTTGTTCCACACTGGCCTATCTGAAGGTGGACTCAAGATCTTATCAGGATTTTCAGGGATTGGGTCTACGGTGTCCGGCTCCTTCCAGGCCTACAATGTGACCAGGTCCACCAAGGAATCTGTGGGAAGGGACACCCAGGAAGTAGATGGGCCGGTGCTGAAAGCCTCCAGGAACATGGACTCATCAGAAGAAAGTTTGGGGGTGGACCAACCTCCCCGTTGGCGAAGGATTTCCATGATGTCTCCAAAGGAAACATCCTCAGGAGGTGACCTGGGGGAACCTTCCCCATCATCCAAACCCGTATCCTCTGTGAGGGACTCGGGGGAGTCCAAGTGCCTCCTCTTACACGTATGCTTGAGAGGCATATCTCCGATGGGGTTCTCTGGGGGGAACTCTTAAGCTACCTCAGAGGGAACTGTCTGGGACTCCTAGAGCATGGGCTGTCCCTCTAGTAAAATGATGGGATTCGTAGAAAGAGCCAAAAGGGTCAGGGCTGAGTCCAAGGGGATAGTCAAGGGTCTTGATCCAGTGGAGAGAACCCTTTCTACCACATTAAATGCAGAGGGAGAATGAACCTCCTGGGGAACCAATAAAGAAGCCAGTCTCCCTGTATCTGACATGAGAATCCGAGCCGGGCCCGAAGTGGACAGAGCTCTGAGAGAGGGAACTTGGCCCGACAAAGCCGGAGCCAATGAAAAAAGTTCCGCTTTCTCGGATCAGACACCCAAGCTCTGGCTCCGGGAGCGGCTCGGATCCGAGCTAGTAGGATCTGACATGCTCCAGGCAGCTGTCAGCATCGAGGAAGCAGGTACCATCGGCGCCAACCCCCTGACTAAAGCCATCCTTGGATCAGAGTACTCCAAACCCGGTGAACGGATCGGAGAAGGAGAAATCGGTGTAAAAAAAGGAAGTGAGCTCCCCCCTCCTGAGGGAGAGGGGGCTGGCAAGACTACCACATCTGGATCTGGGTACAAATGAACTTCCATCATTTTATCCATGTTGACTTCCGATAAGGACTGAGTGGACCTCGACAAGGTCACGGACTCCAACCATGCAGGTCGAGGAACTGAGGTCCTAGATGGAGAGCATGTCTCCTCCGGCTCAAGGGAAAATCTCGGAGATTGGAGCAGAGGGGAGTCACGGATCCTATGCTGACTTTTAGCAGGTGGAGGGAAGTCCGGGGACCTCTTACACATCTCAGGACTGGATTTTGACCCTCTCTCCTCCTCTCTGCCCCTTTTCTGCTCCAATTCCGCAGGCTTTGAAACAGGAAGTTGAGTCCCAGCCTGGGAGGGAGGAGAAGCAAGAGTGAGACAGGAAGGCGAGGTGGCCACAGCAGCAGCTGTGACCAAAGATGAGGACGAGGCAACCACCTCAGAAGTGGGACGAAGGCCTAGCAGGGTCAACTTAGCTTTCTTGTCCTTGATTGCGTGTGGGTTAAAACCTGCGCATATAGAGCAGTTGGTACTTAGATGGGCAACGCCCAAGCACGTTATACAAAGAGTGCTGACGACAATTTATGGCCACACTCAGTGCACCTTTTAAACACAGGCTTATCAGCCATGCTACTATCAGCCACTCAGACAAGAGAGGGAAAACAAGGAGAGAAAAAAATATCAGTTTTCCCACTTAAACCACTCACCACACTCAACCACACAGAACACACTGAGGGGGGAGGGGAAGCAAGTACACTAACAAACTAAGCTAAACAACAAAGTTTAATTTCAGGACGCACCAGCGAGGGGAGGAGAAGGGGGGACCTATGCTAACACACTGTACTAAAATTTAGAGAAAGAAAGCTTCTTAAAAGCTTTCAAAAACCCACTTACTACTCGGAGTTCAGGAGATCACGATGCTTCAGCAAGCCATGGCAAATGAGATCTGGGAGTTGGAAGGTAGTGGAGTTATATTATGGGTAAGGGGAGGAACTCGGAGCAGATGCTAGTGAAATTGCCAGCTCAGATCGGATACAGATCCGGTATCCCCACAGGTTGAAGACCAAATGAAATAAACTACTTCATATGGGATGGTCCATCAAAAAAAGAATTGTCAAACAAAGACTTAAATGGCTCTGCAAATTCACCTAAGTGCATCCAGCCGGGTCTTCTTATGGCGACGCCTGAACCCACTGCCCTAGTCGTCCCTTCAGCTGCATGTACCATGAGCCTCAATGGCAAATTACAAATTGACTCAAGGGTTGCCAGCTAGGAAGCTACCTTGTCCTGCACCCCCTCAGCTACAGCTCCTACCAGAGTATCTGAAAGTTCCTTTATCAGGTCTCTCTGGAGTCTCATGATGTGTGCCATATAGTTCAAGGACCCGCACACAAAGGTCAATGAAGCATATACATGCTTCCCAAATTTATCCAAAGTCCTAGACTCTTATTAGGAGGATGGATAGTGGGACTCTCATCTGTGAGTTCCTTTTTGGTGGCTGCTGCAACCACCGTAGCATCTATTGCAATACCCTTTAGACCAATGTTACTGATTCGCCGGGACTGACAAAATTTGGTCTGGTCTATTAGAAATTTATTTACTTTTATTTATTTTACATTTGTTGATCGGGATAGTCCGACTGGATACATGTCCATTTTCAGCGGTGGCCCAGGGAAAAAAGCTCCAAGATAATAATACACATTGAACATTCAGTAAATACTAGTTTCAAGCAGATTACAGTCATAAGTTACTACTAGATGTGCTAAATGCTGGTATTGCTTATTACAAAACACTTTACAAAACATAACATTATTTTCAAAGTTAAACATACATAACATTACAATAAGGTTTAAGACACATTGAGCAGCAGTTATACAATTGACCCTTCCTGAAATGGAGTGGTAGAAAAAAAGTCAGAAGTAGCTGAAGGTAAGGCACCTAAGATACATAACATACATATTCATTTACATATTTTTTAGACAGGTTTTTAATGTAAAAATGTTTAAGTATTCAGTTAACCTTTTTTAGAGAAGTGAGTTATATTTTTTATATAACTTATAATATTGATGAAGTTCATATTTTAAATGCATTTTAGAATTTTTTAACTTGATTTTAAGAAGTCTTTTAGTCCTTTTAACATGGTTTGTGATGAATATTTATGACTTTTATGATAATGATGTCTTAACAACTTATCTTGTTGTATTGGTCAGTTTGCTCGTTAGGATGCTATAGGATTGTTAGATCCACATCTGATGAAGTTTTAAAATGAAAACGCTGTTTTAAGTGGCTGCGTTCATGTGTTTTACTCTTTATTAAATATCGGTTTATGGACTCTCTTGGCTGTTTTTTACTCCCTGGTACCTTGAATTTGTTTTATAAATGCCTGGCCATCAATGTCCTGCTGATAGAAGACATCATTATTTTTTCAGGAAAACCTGGCTAGGCTTAGAAAGGTCACATGGGTCATTAGCCTAGTAACAGTCTATGAATCTGTGAATCTATGAATACGTAATGCAATCCTACAATCACTGACCAATACAGCTAGTCAGTTTAATGAAGACGCATACCTGCTTCAAACCTGGGATGCATAATCTTATCAAACATTAATTCTTGCATATTACTTGACAGGTATGAAGCCATTTTTAGTAGGCTTACAGCAATAGAGCCTTTTTAAGCCTAACCATTCATGCCCAGTTTTCCCAATTATCACTGCCCACTGACCAGAATAGCTTTCATATATGTTGGAGTCTTGGGGCATCTACAAACTGTCTCTATCCATAAGAGCTACAGGCAACAAGCCAGCAGTGAATTTGTGATGTCCTATCTATTGGTCCAAACTATGTCTGAAAAGGCTTACGGAAGAGCTCCGTTTCACATGAGCAGGGAGTCTGTCTGTTCCAGACAAGGGGCAATCTCCAAGACACATACATGTCCATCAGAAATGTTTTGGTTATCTCTCAGATGAGGTTTAGATCCTCAGATCGAGTAATTTTAGTGCTGTTTGTTTTACTAATGTGTAGCAGATGCACCACAGCTGAACCAGAGAATGCCCTGTAGGTTAGGCACAGATCACCCCCCTCAGTAGTCTGTAGGAGACTGAGTATAGGGGACAAGGCTTTGAGGACATATTACTTACACCCTGTATTCTTTTAATGAGAAACCTCTGCGGCCACTTCAACTGTTGCAAATGCCTGGCTGGGTACATGCTGAAGGGTGCATTGTACTTGATTATGTTATTTATTTATTACATTTGCTGACAGGGAAAGTCTGACTGGGCAGAAGCCCATTTTCAGCAGATGCCCGGGGTAAATTGGTTTGATGGAAACCGGAATCTTCCAAGCCTGCTGAGCAATCAAGTTAGTTAGATCATCAGCAGGCACAGGGATACAAGAAGTAGAGGGTCAGGCATGGAAAGCTTGCATGTTTACTGACTCCTTGGAAGAAGGCTGATGGGATGTCCAGCCACCCCTCTGTTACAGGAGTTCTAAAATGTCTCCAAATGAGACGTCTTCTGGGGGTAACCTTGGGGAACCTTCCTCCATCAAAATCGGTCTTCTGTGTAAGACTCTTCAGGGGAGTCCAAGTGCTTCCTCTTGCACTTTCTATTCATGGGTACCTCTTTGGTGGGATGTGCCGGAGAGGTATCTGAAGAGGACATAACTACCATTGTAGTATCCTGAGGCTTCTGTGACCTCTGTTCCAGGACTGAGGATGATGGGAGCTCTGGATGAGGGGAAGGACTAGGTTGTTGGCCAGATGAAGATGGTGCAGACTGCAAGCCCACAACGGACAAGGCCCTCTCCATAACTTGGAATCTGCAGGGTAACATGATACATCTCCTGGATATGTCTGTAAAGGTTCTTTTCCTGCATCTCTTTTGTCTTTGATTTAATCTGTTCATGAACTCAGGCAACATATTTGAGCATATGGAACTGATAGTTCAGAGCCAGTTAAGCAACCTGATCTCCATATCGTTTGGCAAAGGATTCTTGGAAGCTTGCCCAATAGCTCACTTGGGTGATTCCCTAGATACCACTGCTATATCTGCCACTGGGTTTTTACAAGTGAAAGTCTTTGTGGGGGATTTGTTTCCCACATGAAAGGCAGCTACATTTTTTTTTCAAGATGAACAAAATGCAATAAGCTAAAGAGACAAGGAAAATCCTACTTATCAGTGATATTCTGCTGATTCAACCAACTGTCAGACTGAAAACACTGAAGTAGAGGGTCTTGTGCATCAGATTATATGGCAAGAAAGAACTGAAGATGGTGCCAGCTGATGTAACTTTTATATCCCCAACATCCTGATGCTGGACAGCTAAAGACATTGGTCGGCTGGGGTATGGTGAAAGACTCTGGTATTTGAGCTAGCAGCAGGAATCTGCAGGACAGGAAATAAGACTCAATAGTGCAATGACGACTGTGACGAACATCAAAAGTTACAGAGAAACAATGGAAGTAAGTATTAGAAGAAATGAGAAAAATTGTCAGCCATATCAAAATAATTTCAACTGTTTTATAACAAAGGTATACTTAATATAGTCTCATATTTTGAATATGTTAGGTTATTTAGGGGAAGCATCTGATTTTCCAGTAAAATGTGAATAATTAGAGGTTTTCAGTACAACATGGGATCCAAGATGAACCCATGAAAAGAGGAACTGTACTGTAAAAATGAGAATGGAGGATTAGGACTTATAAATCCTATAGTGTCTTTTTCGTCGCTGAATATTTTAGTTGGTGAAAAGCATGAAAGAAAAAAAAAAAGACGTACAGCTAAACTGGGATATATGCTATGAAGAAAATGTGTTAGGTCAGACGTGAGGATGGCAAAAGGAAAAGAAAATATGAAGATACAGAAATGTATAAACATGTGGACAAATGAAAGTGTGGAAGGGATTCAGTAGAGAAAATATTTTATTTTACCTTTGTTTACCGGGAATGTCCAACTGGGCAATTGCCCATTTTCAGTGGAGGCCGGGAAGAAAGTCTCCAAAAACACAAAACATTAAAAAAATACATACAAATTAAATAACTACATAAATATTACAAAAATACAAAAAATATACATAGCATTTACATAGAATTACAAAGATTACAAAACATAAGCAAAGATAAGGGGTAACAAAATGATATGTTTGCTTATGAACTAAACAGTTACAATGCAATAAAACATTTGTTAGAAAATATGTTTGAAAGAATGTTAGGCATGTATTAATGGATAAATAGAAGTGAAATTAAAATAAAAAAAATCACAAAATATATAGTTATAGAGAAAGAGAAAAAGAAAGAAATGAGCTGAGCGAGGAAATGTGGAGAAATCAACTGAAGGGTAGAAAAGTAAGCACATAGTACAGCTGGAACATAGTAGTACATAGAGAGACAGTGTGCAGAAATATAGGATAGGAATATAAATTTCAAGTAGGTTTGGTACAAGAGCACAGCCAATTATTGTTAAGGTGAGCTTTCAGAACATATTTGAATTTGGAGTGGTTAGTAGTGTTATTGATATGAAAGGATCATGGAAAATGTATGCGATGCCTTAGAAGACCAATTGATGAGACAAAAAGATAGTAAAAAAGAAACAAGACAGGTTTAAATGAGTAGAGGAAGTAGGAGAACTTATGTGGAAGTTAATGCTGAAAAAAATTACCTGTAAAAGGGCAGATGAAATAAAAGCATCAAAGTGACAGAATGTATGAAAAGCAGAAGAAGCAGGAACATGCTTTGACAGAATGTAAAACAGTGAAAATGGTTTGTGAAAAGTAGAATATCAATACACGTTTTAAGAAACTGGATTTGGATGTTATGGCATATGAAAAATATGAAAATGTAGGAAGAGAACAAAGGGATGAAATGATTAAAATTGTAATGTGTACAATATGGAATAAATACATAGATTTGCAAATGTTACGAATTACAACAGTGAGTTGTGGGATTATAATACGTCTCTAAGAGCACGACTGCAGAAAAAATCAGGAGGAATGAAGGACTAAATTAATGTAAAAAGCTGAAAAGCTGTATAAATATTTATGATGTGTAAATATAAGACGTATAACTAACCGAAGATTGCATGAAAAAACCCCCCTACTCTTCTTGATAAATGACATGCAATTCCTTATCTCCACTTGAGCTATAACCAGCTCAGGAAGATGGGACCTCAGCTTAATGTCTCATCCAAAAGACAGCACATTTGGGAATGCAGCATCCCCTCATGCTGCACTGCACTGCAAATATTGGAAAGTGAATCCAAACACCAGGAGTGGGAATACTGCATACAGTCTTCTGATCATTAATCATAGGTGTATGTGGTACCTGTTAAGTCACTGTCTCACACGAATAAGATAGTGAATTTACGGACTGAGGCATCACTGGCAAAGCAGAAGTGAAAACTGTCATTCTGACCCACCTGCAGAAAGCAACGGGACAAGATGTGAAGTAATACATTTTAATGGACTACCACTCTTTTTACAATGCAGTCTACTCAAGCTTTTGGATATCACGAGACGTTCCAGAGCTAACAAATATTCAGTGCTGGAGAGAATGCTTTCATAACCATTTCAGTGTAAGATGGAACTACACACTCAATCACTTCTGTCTCGCTGGTTTAAAGACAGTATCTACTTCCATATCCTCAGCTTTGTATTTTAAATCATTACTAAACTGGACTTCAGTTCCCAATACATTAAAACAAATTATAAATTCTACATCTGACTCAAAAAGAACCAGAACTTTGATAAACAGACTTCCAAGATGGCTACACACTGAGTAACAGCTTAACTCTCTCTCTCTCCCAAGTGAGAAAATTGGAACTTAGCAGAGAAAGCCAGTGAACCTAGATTTCTGGGTAAATTTCAGGAACTGGCTAGGAAGTGCACTGCCTGGATGCCAAGAATAAATACTGAGGATATGAAGGAAATTCAACTACAAAAGGCAATGAAAAAAAAAACAGACTAATGTACCGTAGCTGCCCAGCAAAAAACAATGCAGGCTTCAGACGTGACTTCCAGTAACCTAGAGGAAAGTATAAGGCAATTGCACACAGACCTGACTAAAAAAAGGAAACAGTGAGAGTATATTCACTCAAACAATAAAAGGCAGGAAAAAAATGGAAGACACTTTAAAGAGATATTCAGAGCAGGTGATAAAACTGCAATACTCAGAGGTTGAAATGAAGAAAAGGTTGGCTTAATACCAGACTGCACAAGAAGAGATGTTTCATAAAATAATAGAATTAGAGGACAGAGCACATAGGGAAAACCTGAGATTTTCTGCTGTACCCAAGAAGCTGGAAGGAACAAACTATTAATTTTAGGAAAGCACAAATAAGCAACTGGACTGGTATTCCCCAATATGAATTGTTAATTTAAATGGCACACTGTGTGTATGCTCCAAACCTGGCTATGATAAAACAACCTACACTTTTAATAGTAAAGATGGAATCTTACCAGCAGGAGGAGTTGATTTTGACAAAACTGTGGCAGAAGGACAAAATACTAAAGTGGGAGACAGCAGAGTGTTTGTGGGGAATAACTACTCATTGTAAACCAGGCAGAAGAGTAAATCTATCTCATACAGGAAATGTTGAGAAGCAGGCATGACATTTAAACTGCTTTACTTGGCTATCTTCAAATTTATTTTCCCTGGAGAAATTATCCAGCTATATTTCCCTGGAGGAATAAAATCATTTTTGTTGAAGTACATGCTAGGGAAGAAATACAACACAAAAAGTGGGATTTGAAACAGGAAGAAATTCTGCTTCTTGTTCTTCTGGAAATAAAGACCTCAGTGAGACTGTGCCAGTGAAACCTTTTCCAGAGTTTCAACTGAAAATGCTTGAGTGGGGGGGCACGAGTTGACTAGAAGAATTGAGAATACATTGCAGATAGAGGCTTTGGGAGAAGGAGATGAATAGAACAAGAAAATCTGGAAATATTGGACTTTGTTAAATATGTAGGGGACTCTAAAGCACATGCCCTACTGCATGTCATTAATGTTCAGAAATGAGAGGGGAAGAAGAGGGAGAAAGTTAACTGTATGCAAAACTTTTTTTCTTAATAGTACTATTTAAATGGTGCATGATTTTTTTTGCATGTTATAACTTTTATTCAGTTATTTTAAGTGTAATGGGGATACTAATATAAATAAGTGTTCCTGTTTTTTTCTTTTTCTCCTGTCTCTTTCTTCATGTTCAGTTTTAAGAAATGCAGGCACTGCAGTATAAAAAGATATGGTTAAAAGAAGATGATAAAAGAAAAATTAGTGTGCTTTTCTCATTCTTGCATAGCAGAATGACTGAGTTAAAGCCAGTAGCTTAATCTAATAAGTTTTATGAGAAAGCAAGTAAATGAAAAAGAATATTGAACATTATAAGGCTTTTTTTCTAGTAAACAGTTTTGTGTCTGGTTCTCATATCTCTAGCAGACAACCTGATCAAGAGAAATGGCTTGGAAAAATTTTCATGAAAACATTCCGGTGTTTTTCCAGCTGCGAGAGCTATAAAGATAAGACAAAACCAGACAGCACTTAATAAAACCACAGGGTATACCATGCATCTTAGCATGGATAACCTTTCTTTTAGGTTAGCTCGAGTCTGTCTGTATGGCTATCAGTGTGGAACATTTGTTCCTATTAGGAAGCTAAAACTTCAATACTTGAATTGTGTATTAAGTTATTAGGTTTTAGGAAGGTACTGGGTGCGTGTGAGTGCATTTTTGTTTGAGGGTTTTCAATAAATCAAAAAGCTCTGTAAGATGCAACATAGGCTCAAATGGAAATGACAATAAAAACTGTACAAAAGATTAACCTGTGAAAGAGTACATGCACGTAACACAAGATGAAACTAGACATTTAACAAAAACTGTTATATATAAAAAGGTGGTAATAATCTCTCAAGAATATGGTATTTTCTATAATGTCTTTAAACATTAATGGTCTCACAGACACTGTACTGTTTTAATACACAGCTGTAATAAAGTGTAAATGTACTTTTGAATCTGTTGCTAGTGTACCAGTTTCTTCCTTGATAAAATGGGTTGTGATTCAGTAAAGTAACTTTTTTCCACTGAATCTTTCAGAATTTTTAACACAATGTTTGGTTTGGAATGAGGCTCTGTAGGTGCAAGTGATTGAATTACAGCATTCATTTTAACATTACATTCCAATTTTACATTTAGTAGCCTAGTGACAATGCTAGTTATGAGCATATGTTGGAGTACTACATTAAATGTATTGGCTCAACCATAATTGGATTCACTCACTAAGGAATATGTAGGAGTGGAAATACTGAAACTAGCATAAATTTGCAACTGCAATACAACTTCCTTAGTCACCAGACAATGATACAGGCTATCACTGAAGCACATAGTATCTAGTTTAAAACTGCAATTTCTTTTAAATCAGCAGTCATCAGCAATATTCTTGATGCTTTAACAATGTTAAGTCACATGTCATTTCACTGCATGTCATGCATTTAGTAAGTAGTATAAAGCTATACTGTTTTACTACCAGTCATCTACTGCTTTAAGTCTTAAACAGCAAAGAAATATTGTACTTAGTCACATCCAGTTTAAAGCTCAGATATGTTATAACGAGTTAGAAAAAGCTGCAGATACTGTTGCATCCACTTTAAAGTTGCAATGATCTCTTACCATTTAGCTGCAGCTTTGTTAAGCTGAAAACAGCAAAGGAAAACTTGTATGAAGTTACTGTTTAGGTAAGTAATGCAGAACTCTGAATTTAATCTAACTACATACTATAGGGTTCTACTGCTGTCAGCTAGTATACCAGAAGTGTGAGGCCATAAAATAAGATAAGTATTATTGTGTGGTAATACTAAAGCCTTTCCTTACCCCAGCTATTACTAATAAGATTGCTTATATGTTTAAGCTCAGTTAATGGTAAGATTCCTTAAGAATATTTGATATGGCATCTATTAAATAAGATATAGTTCTTCTGACGTTATTATACTGTTTCGCATGGCTAACTCTTGCTTTTTTTCAGTTCCCAGTGAACCGTCGCTAAACTGCTCTGTGTTCCCTCCCCACAATGAGTGTGTAGCCACTAACTTTTAAAACAGAAAAACTTGTGTGTGAATCAGGCAACCCTATGAACAGGCGCTCTGACTTCTAACTGTAAAGAAACTAATGTAGGTCCTTACAGCTTAAAAATAAAAAAAAATTGTATTTACTACTTCTGAATGAAACTGATTTTTTACAATACAGTACAGGGAGCATTCCACTAGAGGAGACAGCTGCCAGCCATTATGCTAACCCCTTTCTCCCCCCCCCCCACCAATTTGAAATTAATACATTTGTCTCCTAAGAATTTTACATTAGACAAAGGATTTTAGGAGATATTAATATTTACTACTTAAGCAGTTTAAAGGTATAAAACTTCTCCATTGAATAACTCCTAAGGAAGATAAACCAGACTCTGACTGCGGTCCAAACTTTAGTTAAATGGAGTAAAGGACAAGGGAGTATTTAGAACTTAAAGCCCAAAACACAATAACAAGACAAAGAAAAATACAACTTGCCTGTTCCAATATCCCACTCCAAGACCAAGGTCAACTTGCTCTGTTTACCTTCACTGCTCTCAGGCACACACTGCTCTCCTAACCTACCCCCATTTCTCACCCCTCCTATGGCTACATTTATTTCCAGCTAACCACTCCCACACCCTCATCACCCATTCAAACAAAGTAAACTCACTAACCCTCTGAAACCACAGGGAAGTCAACTAAGCAATTACAGACTAAGTACTTAACTAAAACACCAACATCAGCACTCAAAACCAACTTAAAAAAATAGCCTTTTCCACTTTTTGCTCCCACTGCAACAATATGATACCCATATACACTACTATAATAATCTTGACATTAGGCACATTTAACCTCCTACCACATACACCTAAATTATTCAATTCACTCCTATGCTATCCCATTCTCCTATTCACAAAAAACTACAAGCATAATGATATCCCCCTCAGTCTAACATTACACCCATCCAAGTCCCCTTAAAACCTTAATTACAGCATCTATACATCCACCCAGAAACTAACCTAGATAGGATACCTCTTTAACCTACCAACCAATCCCATAGTTTACTAAACTACCCTAGGAAACAAACAGATGTCCTATTATTAAATAGCTACATTGGAAGCATTACTAGCAAAATCCAAGAACTACATGCAGCTCTCTATAGTCACCAGATATTCTTCTAATAACTGAAACTTATCAAAAACCTGAGATTAGCAACAATAAAATTCTTGCTCCTGGATACAATATTCTACAGGTGGACAGAAAGGGCAAAAGAGCAGGCAGAAAAGCCATTCTATTTAAAAAAATAACCTTATTCTAGAAGCCATGCATCATAATGACCCTGACTTTGACAATGCTGCACTGATCTTTGCAAAACTAGAGATTAACTCTAAAAAAATAAAACATGTAAATATAACAGGAACCTATATACCATCCAGAAATAACCTCTGCATAGTAGAAAACTTACTGCATTGGTTCTCAAAAGCTTTGCCCCAGAAACAATCATGGGTGACTTCAATATAGATTGGTTAACCTGCAACTCACAAAACCACACTAACCACATCACCTTCCATGGCTTCATCCAAATTCTACAACCAATAAGTCATCTAAATAGGTACTCCATCCTTGACTGGATACTAAAAAATAGACCTGTTCTCTCCTCTTACTCTGGCCATCTCCCAGACAGCCTTGGTGACCATCTCCATCTACTCAGGCATCAAATAATCCCATTAAAACACATTACTTCCCATCTGATAAGGAATAAAAAACATTACACCTCCAATATCTCATACTCACCCTCAAACATTGCAATTTGATACCAATTAAATATCTTCCCTGTGGGATGCTGTTAAATATTATAATTCTAACTTCCTGAATATCTTAACTGTACTAGCTCCTCCTAGAACTATAAGAATAAAATCTAACTTTGTCCCTTGGCTAAGCAAAGAAATAAGGTCACTACTAATAAGGAGAGACAAAGCCTGGGATCAGTGGTACAAAATAAGGTCTCATGCAGAAATACAGGTCTACCAAGAGCTTAGAAACAAGGCGGAGAGACTAGTCAAACAGGACAAAACAAACTAATAGTGTAATATCCAAATTAAACACCAGAATATCCCGCAAAAGTTTGGTTAGCTATTAACATCATCTCAACAGGTAATGCTAGCACACCCTCTCTGTCTACAACAAATATAGATAGCATAGCCACCCAATTCAATAAATACTTCACTGAGACCATTTTATCTCTTTCTAACAATTTTGGCTCCACTCTACTCCATTTCCTCCAATATCATGTAATAACAAAGACAACTTTTCCTTACAACCTGTATCAACTGGTGTGTGTATATATATATATATATATATATATATATATATATATATATATATATATATATATATATATATATAAACAACTAAAACCCACAAACCTAACAGCTGATACCCTACCAGCTGACTATCTTAGAATCACTGCAGACGCAATCACCCACCCTGTATCCATTCTTATTAACAGATCCATTTCCAAAGACCAAGTCCCTACTATTTGGAAAATCTCACACATTACTCCATTACATAAGGTCTGCAATTTAATAGAACTCTCCAACTACTGGCCGACTGCTATCCTATCACTCTTATCCAAGATTCTTGAGATATATATACACACACACAAAATTATGGACTACTTGCTAATAAACATTTGTCCAATACTCAACATGGATTGCATCCTTTTCACAGTACTACCTCTGCTCTAATGTCTTTCATGAATACAGTTAAACTTCACAGAAATAATGGCAAATGTGTATCCTCTACCTTTCTCGATCAAAAGCCTTTGATATGGTCTCGCATAATAAACATATAAATGTACTCTCTGATCTAAATCTAAGCCAGTCTACTCCTGAATGGTTCAAAGACTACCTAAATGGGCGCCAACAAGCAGTACAATGGCAACAAAACCTTTCTTCGCTTCTACCCACCACCCTAGGAGTCCCTCAAGGATCCATCCTTGGACCCCTACTTTTTACACTATTTAGTAAATCTCCACACTTCCACCCTACATGCTTCTCTTGTTCAGTACGCAGATGATGCCACACTAATATGTGCTGCCTCTTCATTACAACTGCAATTAAGAATGCAAGCTTCTTTCTCAGCAGCTGAAGCATGGCTAATTCCCAACCCTAACAAAATCAAGCTCTTCCTTTTCCACCCCACAAGATCTACTGTAACCTCTCCTTCATTCAAGATCTTGCCCATGAACAATATCATCATTTCAACCATACATCAAACTAAGCTTTTGGGTGAAGTAATTGAGTAACATAAGATTTGACATCCACATTGCCCAGATATAAAGAAAGTGCACAAAAACCTTGATACACTATATAGAAATAAGCAGCATCTCACTAACACAAAATAAGAAGTTATGTACTCACCATAACGTTCCATCTGAGTAGGTATCTTCATTTGTCTGCAACCTTTGGGATACGGATCCGATCTCGGAACTGAGCCGGCAACTTCTATCACAGCATATATCCGAGCTCTTAGCTCCTCCCTTTACCCATAATCCCCTGCCAACCCTGACTGACCTCAGATCAAGTTTGCCCCATAGCACAGCTAGTACTGTATCCCAGAGGGAACTAATCTAAAGAACCCCAAGTAGGACCATTTTGGTCAGGGGAAGGAGGGGGGATGGTTGCAGACAAATGAAGATACCTACTCAGATGGAACGTTATGGTGAGTACATAACTTCTTAATCTGAAGTAGGACTTCATTTGTCAGCAACCTTTAGGACAGAGTCCCCAGCTACCTAAATCTTGGGTGGCCTTCATGGAAGGATATTCCGGAGCACTGCAGAGCCAAAAGACTCCCTACCTCGGGAGACAATATCTACTTTGTAGTGGCTGATAAAGGTATGAGATGAAGCCCAAGTGGCTGCGGAACAAATGTCATCCAGAAAAACTCTAGCCTTGAAAGCAGCCGATGTAGCAATGGCCCTCGTAGAATGAGCACAGACTCCCTGAGGTGCAGGCCTTCCCAAGCTCTGATATGCTAAGAGAATACAACTAGATATCCATCGGGAGAGGGCAACCTTAGAAACCGCCTTGCCAAAGTTGTTTTTGGCAAAGGAGACAAACACCTGACCAGTAGTTCGATGAGTATAAAAACGTAGTTGTCTGTGCACGTTTAAAGAGTGCAGCTTATACTCTCCTTTGTTTTGATAGTTGGGGAAGAATACTGGAAGATTAACAGATCAATTAATGTTAGCTTCCGACGATACCTTAGATAGGAAAGGCGGATTGATCCTGAGGTGAACTCTGTCTGGGTGGAAGACCAAATACGGTGGTTTAACACAGAGAGCCTGGAGTTCCGAGCCCTCTTGGCTGAAGTTATGGCCACCAAAAAGGCCGTTTTCCAAGAGAGGTATTTAAGATCAACAGTGGCCACTGGCTCGAAAGGGGGGCTAGTCAAGGCCTGTAAAACTACAGTAAATCCCATGGGGGTACCACCTCCTTGACCGGGGGCCTGAGAAGGAAAGTACCCTTAAGGAAGGTCTTACACAGTTTGGAAGTAATAAGCGGGCCTGACTCCTGACCTACATGGTAGTGTGAAATTGCTGCAAGTTGCACTTTGACCATGGAAGAACTAGCCCCCTGGTGAAAGAGAGAAGATAGAAAATCTAGAACCGACGCTACCGGTGCCGTGAAAGGATCTAAATGACAGTGCTCCGCCCAAATGGAAAAACGTTTTCATTTACTCCGATAGACCCTTCTGGTGGAGGGCTTGTGAGCTGCTACTAGGATGGCTTTGACTGCAGATGAAATTCCGGGCGTCCTTATCAGGAGTGGAACTGGAGCAACCAAGCAGTCAGCTTTAGGTTGGCCAGGTTAGGGGTTGGAAGACCCAGGGGGTGTGAAATGAGATCCGGAAGGGGATCCAGCATCCAGGGCGGATGAATCAGGTGAGACCATAGGTAGGGGAACCATGTCTGACGAGGCCAGAATGGGGCAATGAGGATCATCTTGCTCCCCAACTGACTGGCTTTCTGCAATATTCCAGACATCTGGAAAATCTCCCACATCATCCCCCTACATAAAGGAGGTAAATCCTATGATTACTCTAATTATAGACCAATAGCTCTGCTAGCACCTCTAGCAAAAATCATGGAAAAGTGCATTCACCACCAGCTATTAGACCACCTAACTAAACATGATATACTGGCTAAGTGCCAGCATGGCTTTAGGCCATTTCATAGCACTACCACTGCTCTACTCTCTTTCACTGACTCCATTTATAGGAATCGTAATAATAACACCCTCTCCTCTGCTCTCTTCATCGACCTTTCAAAGGCTTTTGATATGGTTAACCATCCACTTCTTATAAATACTCTTGAACGTCTTGCTCTAGATACACCAGCTATATAATGGTTCAAGTCTTACCTTAACAATAGGCAGCAGGCAGTTCTCTGGGAAAACAAACTTTCATCCCACCTGCCACTCACCCTTGGAGTTCCCCAGGGCTCCATTTTAGGACCTCTTCTTTTCTCACTATTCATCAACGACCTTCATATAGCAGTCCCTGAAGCCACCTGTACTCAATATGCCGATGATTCCAAACTTATATGTTCTGCCAACTCCACGTCTGATCTATACTTTCTAACTCAAAAAGTATTCAACTCAGTAGAAGACTGGTTCCTGAAACGCTGTCTCCTTTTAAACGCCAAAAAACCAAGCTTCTACTTTTCACACCTACCAGTAGGTCCTCTCCCATAAACTTCTCTATTAATTCTAACAATGGTACCCTCATCTTTCCCGATCCTACTACCAAACTATTAGGAGTTACAATTGACAACAACCTCAACTTTGATAACCATATAAATAACACCATTCAAACAGTGAACAGAAAAATGGGCTCCTTATATCAAATTAAACCCTTCTTAACTCCCATAGCTAGAACCACTATTGCCCACTCTCACTTATTCTCAACTCTTCTCTATGCTTCTCCCATTTATACTAATCTAAAGAAAAATAATCTTCTCAAACTGTCTAACTCCTATAACAATATTGCTTGATTTGCCACTGGAAATGCATTTCGAACACACCACTGTCTGAACCTTAACCAGCTAGACTGGCTTGAACTCCCTAACATGATAACTTATTCCCAACTCACCATTGTTCATAAAATATTTTACAAACCAAATCATACTCCAATACTTGCTAACCTAATTACTCCTTATAATAATCTAAATTCCCTACGCTCCTCTAGCAAACTACGTACTAGCATAAGTAAGTCCAATAACTTGTCAGGTGACAGCCTATTCTCCAATACTGCTGGGAAACACTGGAACCTTCTACCTACCAACCTAACACTACTACCTTCTCTGTCACTCTAAGCAAAAACTCAAACGTCACCTAAAATCTCTCTGGTTATGCCCCTGCACTAACCCTGATTAATCTACTACCTATCCTATTTTATCTTCTTACTGCCTATGGATATATTATCATACTCTACATACCTCTCTGTATGCTAAATCTGGACATTGTAAAACTTATATAACCACAAGCATTTAAGTTAACTACAATGAACTGTAGTGTATCCTATCATATCATATGATTATATGACTGACATGACTTTGTACTCACCTTTTTAATATTGTACTTTTTAAAAACCTTTCGTCTTTATTTTAAATACTTACTATTTTATGTGTTTTTATTATTTTTATGTGTTTTATAATTTGATATTTCATTTTTTGCTATGCTGGAGCTTTTCTCCCCGGGTCTCTACTGAAAATGGAAATATATCCAGTTGGACTAGCCCGGTCAACAAATGTAAAATAAAAATAAAATAGTTTCAACATCAGGGGCAGAGGCGGGTAAGCATAAAGCAGACCAGGAGGCCAAGCATGAACTAGAGAGTCTCTCGGGGACTCCCCCTGAGGGGGGATCAGAGCGAAGTAATCGTTGCATTTGGTATTTGAGTGAGAGGCAAAAAGATCGCAACAAGGTCGCCCCATCAGGCAAATATTTGCTCTGCCACTAGAGGATTGAGAGACCACTCGTAAGAAGTCAGGATAGTACGACTGAGCCTGTCCGCTAATATGTTGGACCGCCCCGGAATGTGCGTTGCGATGAGAAAGCGGCTGGTGGATATCGCCCATTCCCACACTCTCATGGCCTCGCGGCAGAGTGGGTAAGACCTGGTTCCCCCCTGTTTGTTGATGTACCAGACTGACATGTTGTCCGTCTGTACCGCAATCGTCCCCACCGGAAGAGAGTTGTGAAGCGCTTGCAATGTCAAAAGCACCGCCCTCATCTCCAGGACGTTGATATGCAAAGAGGCCTCTATGTCATTCCACGTGCCTTGGACTGTCCTGCCCGAATAGTGCCCCCCACCCCAGGCGAGAAAGTGTCCGTGGTCACTGTGGCGACTGGCGGAGGCAGCAAGAAGGGGCATCCCGTGTGGAGATTGGAGGACTGGGGCCACCACACGAGCGACCTTCTGCAAACCCTGCTTAGGGAGATGGGATGAGACAGGGGATTGCGAGATAGGGACCATTGTACCTGGAGGGTCCATTGCATGACCCTCATATTCAACCGGGCAAATGGCAGCAGCGGAATTGCTGCCACCATGGACCCTAGAGCCCTCAGGACCAATTCCGCCAAAGGAGCTTGAAGTTGAAGGATGGCCTGCACATGCAACCGCAGGTTCTGAAGCCGATCTGGAGTCAAGAAAACAAGCATCAGTCTGGAATCCAACCTCGCCCATATGAAATCCAATACTTGTGTAGGAGCCAGGGAGGATTTGGCCGTGTTGATGGTCAACCCTAAGAGTGGAGCCAGATTGAGGAAATAATCCCTGCATGAGCAAAGAAGATGCCTTGTTGGGGCGGTAAGGAGCCAGTTGTCCAGGTATGGAAAGACCTGAATTCCCTGAATTCTCAGGTGGGCCACTATTGCTGCCAAGACCCTTGGTGAACACCCTGGGGGCTGAGGTGAGACCGAAGGGAAGGACCCTGAACTGGAAAAGGCTGGCTCCCAGCCGGAAGCGGAGAAACCTCCTGGAGCATCTGTCTACAAGAATATGATAGTATGCATCCCTGAGGTCTATTGAGCACATCCAGTCGTTCTCCCATAGTAGTGGGAGGATAGATTGCAGAGTGACCATCCGGAACTTTACTTTTGGTACTGCCAGGTTCAAGAGAGAGAGGTCCAAGATGGGCCTCACGTCCCCCGTCTTTTATGGCACCAGAAAGAACCTGGAGTAAAACCCTGATCCATGCTGATCTGGGGGGATGGGCTGGATGGCTCTTTTTTGTAAGAGCTGCTGAATTTCTGCAGCCGCTGCCTCCCTCTGATTGGGTGGCACATCAGGAGGCTTCTGATTCTGAGGGTTACAAGAAAGGGAATTTGGTATAATCTGGATATAACACGAAGCACCCAGCGATCCGTTGTTATGGACTCCCACATTGCTAGGTGTTTCGACAAATGTCCCCTGACTGCCTCCAGAGTGGAGCAGCTGGGTAACCCCTCAGGGGTTCTGAGTGGGCCTCTCAGAGAAAGGTTCTCTGGACCCAAAATTACTGGGACCCCCTCTGCTTCTAGGGCGGCGTCCTCCCTGCCCTCCTCTGCCACGAGAGGACTGGTTGTCCGGAGCAGACTGGGATTGATGCGATTTCCGGAACCACATCATCTTCTGACCCTTTTGGTTCTTGGTAAAGGACCTCTGGGGAGCAGAGAAGCAGACTCCGATGGCAGAAAACGTCTTCCCGTCTTTCTCGCTCTGGACAAGGGTGTCGCGAATGGTTTTGCCAAACAATGCAGAACCATCAAAAGGGGCATTCGCAAATGACGCCTTAAAGGGTTCCGAGAAGTCACAATGTCGGAGCCAGGCTTGCCTCCTCATGACCAGCCTGACTCCGCCTGCTCTAGCATCTCCCTCAGTGGCGTGAGACAAGAGCCGCATAGAGGTGTTGGAAATAGAACATAGGGTGGACATTCGGGAGGAGTACAGTTGCTTGTCCCCTTCCGACATGGACCCCAGGGGGAAGCAGCGTATTCTTTGATTAGATCCCGCTGCATCTAAATGACGTGTGCCATATAGTTCAAAGCCCTCAAGGAGAAGGTCGCTGAACTGAAGGCCCGTTTCCCAAGGTGGTCCATCGCGTGAGACTCCTTGCTCCTGAGCCAACTATCTCTTGGTGGCTGCCGCCAACAACATGGCATCCACAGGGGGACCTCTGCACCAATGGGTTCTCTCTGATGGGGGGCTCAAAATCTTGTCCGGGCACTTGGGAACAGGCTCTACAGTGTCCGGCTCCCTCCAAGCCCTAGTGGCTATAAGATCCACTAAGGGGTCGGGGGGAGGGGACACCCAAGAGGTAGATGGCCCTGCCTTGAACGCCTCTAGGAATACGGACTCATCGGAGGAAGCCTTGGGGGCAGACCCCCCCCCTGATTCTGAGCATTTCCATGATGTCTCCAAAGGAGACATCCTCGGGCGGTGACCTTGGGGAGACTTCCCCTTCATCCAAGTCCGTATCCTCAGTGAGGGACTCAGGGGAGTCCATGTGCCTCCTTTTGCACTTCAACTTGCGAGGAACCTCCTCGGGGGCTGTCCGAGGAGTCCTCACCAGCAATATCCTGTTCCAATGGAACACCTAGAAGTGCTGAAGCAGGCTGCCCCGAAGGCCGGGTGAGGGGAGCCAGGACCAGCTGAGAGGGAGTGCAGGGGGGAGCCGAAGCCAGGACCGGGGGCCTGGATGCACTCAACAGCACCCTCTCCACCACCGCGAAAGCCGAGGGGGAGCCGCTCTCTGACGGATCTGAGATCCGACTCCCACTCGGATCCGAGGCAGAGATCGGACCTGGAGCTGAGACTATCGGATCCGAAGGACCCGCGCGCTCTGACCGGGATGGGGCTGAGAGCACACAGTCTCCCTCAGATCCGAACCTCGGCCCACGGCTCCGAGAGGTCGGATCCGACAAACTCGAGGGAATAGTGGGAGCCGAAGTGCCCAGCACTGTCGGCTCCGACCCACCCCCGGATCCAATGCGGCTCGGCTCCGACAGCTCCGAACCCGGGAGGCGAGTCAGAGAAGGAGCTATTGGAGCGAAAAAAGGGGTCGAGCTCCCCCCCCCCGGAGGGGGGGGGGGAGGCAAGAGCACTCCCATCTGCATCTGGGCCTGGATGAACCTCCTCATCATCCGGTCCATGTCCACGTCCGACATACTGAATGTGGACCTCGAGGAGGCCACCGAGGCAGGCCTGGAGTGCCGCCTCGATGACCACGGCGGGGACCGGGTCACCTCCTCCTCGGGTCCCAGTGAGAAGCAAGGGGATCGGATCCGAGGAGGAGGCGAACCAGAAACCCTGGAGGGAGAAGCCCGCTTGGCAGGCGGGGCCGAGGAGGAGTCCTCGGCCCGCCGCTTAAGGTGCTTCTCCCTCCGCTTCTCTTTCCTGGCCTCCCTCACCTCCGAAGCCACAGTGGGAGGTTGAGTCCCGGTTGGAGGGAGGGGGGCAGGAGTGGCCGCTACCGAAGACTGGGTAATGGTCACAGAAGTACCGGAGGCCGGAGCTGGGTCTGGGGGCAAAAGGCCCGCCAGAACCAGCTTCGACCTCCGATCCTCAAGTGCCCTGGGGTTGAACGCAGCGCAAATCGTGCAACCTGAAGAATGGTGTTCAACCCCAAGGCACCTAACGCACTGAGTGTGGCCATCAGCCAGTGAAAGCTTGTGACCACACTCAGTGCATTTCGAAAAAATGGCTTTGGGGCCTCCGACATCACTGAAAGTTAAACACACTCACTAGGCCCCTACACACACACACACACACACACACACACACACACACACACACACACACACTGCGACCAGCGAGGGCAGGGAGGAAAATAAATTAAAATTTAAGCTAATTTAAGCTAAAAAAGGAAGAGAAATTAGCGTTAAGGGGAAACCTAAACACACACACACAGACACTCGTTTAAAGAAATACAAGAAAAAGTTGAAAACTGTTTTTCTCACAGAATCACCAACAGCTCTGGAATCTAGCTGTTGCTTGAAGAGCGGCAAACTAGATCTGAGGTCAGTCAGGGTTGGCAGGGGATTATGGGTAAAGGGAGGAGCTCGGATCTATGCTGTGATAGAAGTTGCCGGCTCGGATCCGAGATCGGATCCGTATCCCAAAGGTTGCTGACAAATGAAGTCCTACTTCAGATGTCACTATTACAAGAACACAACTCATCTTGACTCTCCTTTACACCTCACCAATTCTTAACCTAAGGAAATCTGGTCTCACTAAATTAGACTCCTGTTACAACAAAATTGCCTGGTTTGCCACAGACTCTCCCTTCAGGTCATAATCATTGCATAGCACTCAAACTTAACTGGTTAGAACTTCCTTAACTCTTACTTTATAACCAACTCACCATGGCCCATAAAATTCCTAATAAACCAGAGAAAACCCCTGCCCTTCAAAATCTACATCATCACTACTTCAGTAAATGTGTCCTATGATCCAATAATAAATCTCTAACAAATGTAACCCATGTCAACAATGCTGCAGGAGACTCCCTCTTCTCAAACTGCACAGTTAAAATCTGGAACACATTACCTATACATATATCATCTTATACTCACTTAGCTCAGTTCAAACAATACTTAAATCACAATTATCTAAAACATGGCTGTACTCTTGCACTAATCTAGGATAGGTTGCTTCCCAATTTGAAAAGCAAAGTATATTTGTACTTCTACTCTGTTACTAAAGGCCACGTATCTTAAAGGTAAAGATGTTCACATACTACCGGAGCTTTTTATTTATGTCTATGTACATGCTATACATTGATTTTTTTGATTTATGAACATCTTAACACACTTGCTCTGGCTCTCTATATATACTTATTAATGTGTGTAAATGTATACATTTCTCTGTATTACATGTTGATCCTGTACATGTGAAGATATACATAAGATTATTACTGTGTTGTACATGTAAACTTCTCTGAGTTATACGTGGAACTTGTATATGTACACACATATGTAAATGTGTAAAATGCTTTCTCTTATAGTGGAGCTTTTCTCCCCGGACCTCCGCTGAAAAAGGACTTGTATCCAGCCGGACTTTCCCGGTAAACAAATGTAAAATAAATAAATAATAAATAGTGATCTATATTAAATAAATGTAGAGTGCAAATAGCTATGCTACAGGAGACACACTTGTAAAGAACTGCATGTGTGAATTTCATAAAGAAAGGTTTTCAAGATGGTTATTCAGCAGAATATCTGGGGCAAAGGACAAGAAGAGTATTATATTAATTATAAGAAAAGCTCCAATAGTTCTAGAAGATAAAAAAGACAATAATGGTATATTTGTAGTATGAAGGGGCTACCGGCAGAGGATTATACTGACATGTATTTGTATTCCACTGAAAACTGCTACAATGGAGCTTAAGAAAATTCTAATTGAAATAATCAGTTTTCAACTAGCAATATTACTTATAGGTGGGGACTGGAATTTCATTTGCAATAGTGTGTCCGAGGGCCCAGAAGGGAAAATATAACAAAGGAGGGTAGATTTTTAAAAGAAATTTAAGAAAATATTTGGCATGGAAGATGTGAATTCAGTACTAGGAGTTTGGAGTGAATGCACATATTATTCCCCAAGATATACAGACTGGGCTGAGCTAGGCTAGACAGAAATTACATTTTACAGGAACGTGCGTTTAATTGAAGGTTGTGATACCCACCCAATAACTATTTCAGATCATGCACCAATAATAACTAAAATAAAAACACTGGGTAATGAAATAAAAATGAGACACTGCCACTTTCCCACCTACCTGTTGAAAAGAGAGGAATTTAAGGAATGCATAGTGGAAATTGTTCAGGAGCGATTAGAGAAGATAGCAATTTCTTATGAAAATGTAGCTAGGGGTGGGATAAGACTAAAGTGGAGTATAAAAACAGGATGGAAATAAAATAAAGGGGGATATGGTTCAGTGACCAAAATTATTTAGTGGGACTGACAAATGTTAAAGTATTGTATTGCAGAATGGGGGAATTTCACAGAAAAGAATTGGAGCAACTTTAGAATGCTAAACAGAAAATAAAGTATTACCTCTATAATATGCTTGAGTTTAGAAAGATTGCTGTGAGAAGTAACAGTCTTTTCATAAAGACTATAGAGCACAAAAACATTTAGAACAACTCGGGCAACAGAAAGTAGAAAGGGCTGTCACCAAGCTTAGGGAGCCTATAGCACGGACGATAAGGGACCCTGTAGAAGTGAGAAATATTTCTGAAATTCTACAAAAGTCTATATAAAGCAAAGAAATATGGAAATCAAGAAAACGAACAAATGGAAATGTTTATGGAAGAATTAAATATGCAAAGGTTAGTGGTAGAGAAGGCTCAATTACTAACAGGACAGAAGGAGAAGAGATAAAAATGGTGATGTCTAGCCAATCTTCAGGAAAGTCCCCAGGAATAGAGGATATTCCTGTGGAAGTTTGGAAGCTAGGACGGAAAAAATGATGAAGATCTGGAAGGTTTTGTTTAACAGTACTTTAAGAGGAGGAAAAGTACAAACATCCTGGAAGAAAGAGGTGGTAGGTAAAGATCCATCAGATCCAGCTACATACAGGCTCATTTCAATACTAAATCATGATTAATACGTGTTTATGTCTATAATGGTTAAAAGAATGGCAAAAGCAATGCCAAAATTGTTAGATGTGGATCAATGTGGTTTTGTGGAGGGGAAACAAACATTTGACATTAACAGAACATTGATGATCCAGAGGGAAGTAGAAATTACGCAAATACCACTGTTGGTGGGTTTTGATGCAGAAAAAGCAATTGATATAGTATGCTGGGGCTTTAAGAACACAGCAATGGAAACATTTGCATTCCCTGATAAAATTATAAGGCTGATTAAGAAGATATATGAGGGATAGTAGGTGAAAATTAAAGTGGGTGGGATCCTCCCAGATAATCTCTGCTTGAGCAGGAACCAGGCAGGGGTGTCCTCTTTCTCCTTTGAGTTGTCGTCTCCTAAGGCTGAGACCGAATAAGGGAGCATATATATGATATCACCAGAGAAATAGAGACTAATGTCTTAGCAAGGCATGTGAGGGACCATGATGAGACACACAAATTCTTATTTTTAGTAATAGATAAGGTCTATACCGACAATAGAAGTGGAGGTGTTAGAAATAGAGTACAAACTAGGGAACTAGAATGGATTATAAGGCTACGAGCTAACATTGGGGTAGGCCTGAATGACAAAATTAATATTAAACCCATTCTTCTAAATAGAGATTTAAAGAAATAGTAGGTACTACCCCCTCCACTTTTTATGCTGTTCTATATTTTTATATTGTCTGTATTTAGTTGTATGATGTGATATGCTGTTTCTACTGTCAAGCTGTTTTTAATTTTAAGCTTTTAAAATTTTTCACACTAGGTATAAAACTTTTTATACTAGGAATATGGTTTTAAGGATTAATTGTGTAATTGATGGCAATGATCAGCTTGGTATAAATGCTGTGTTTTACTGTTCTTTGATTGTCTGATGAAGTGGCTGGTGCCATGAAAGTGCTCACCTCTTTTACTGATAAAGCTGTTATTCTACATAGCCGTGGCTGCTACCTCCTGCTTTGTTTTTTACTGTTCATTTCATTGTTGTTGGAAGTAACTCTTGCCAGCACCATTTGGTTTTTACTGCGGATGTATATATGTGTATATATACATCTATATTATATACATATATATATATATATATTTATATATACATATTAGACACACACAGTATAATGTAAATGAAAAAATGTTAATATGGTTTTCTTTTTTATTAATGTATGTGTGCATATGTTTTAACTTTTCAACTAATAAAGGTGTTTAAAACAATTAATTCTCTCATCTCTCATATCAAGTGTATGCATCAGAATCCAATACTAAAACATAGTTAACAGCTGATACCACTCTTAAAACAAACACCTCCTGTAATAAGTATGATGTGTAAAAGTTCGATGACTGTGACAAACTCCTGTAATAAGTATGATGTGTAAAAGTTCGATGACTGTGACAAATGTTAACTGTTCTTAAAGAATGGATGAACCATACATACATCACCACTCTGAATGGAGAATAAATATTCTCCAGCAGGGTGCTAATATACAGATAATGCCATCTGAACAAGTCTGACATTTCATGGCAGCATATTATGGTGCTATGGAGTTCGGACTGTTAGAAAGCTAATGGCTGCCATTATTTTACACTCACTAACCAGTGCTTTTTCTGTTTAGCAAGTGAAAAAAAAAAAACAGACAGTGGTGTGTGTGTTTGTTTCTGTCTGCATGCAGAGGTGTATGTGTGCATGTGTGTATGTGTGTATGAAAGCGCAAGTGTGTGTTAGAGAGAGAGAGAGAGCACAGTGGCAGCAGCATTTAAGAGGTATGCATACATCTTAACCTCTTAGCTTAAGAAATCTGGATAAAGCCTAAAATAAAGGGGGGACAAAGGCTCAGAAATAGGAACAGATTTTAAATATCACTCTTAAAAAATTAAAAAGTTGCCAGAATAACAGGATTGTGTTAGCATGCATTTTCCGAAAGAAATAAAGATTGAAACTTGATGTATATTATTTAGCAACTTTAATCCCCAATGATTGTCAACAGACCACAAACTTTATGAGCAAGGGACCAAAATAATGAGGCAAATATTTGGACATTTTTTGAAAATCTTATATTTTGGATGCAAAATACTTCCTGCAGCACTATTTATGTATACTACAGCAAGCCTGAAATATTACAAAGAGGAACTATTTTATGTCAAAAATATAAAAAATAATTTTGTAATAAAAACTGAAGTAAAATAAAAATTTTACAGACAAACCATTCTCGATATACAATAATGCCCTCCAGGTTGTGTGTGATGTCTTTCCTGCGGTGTCGGGCCTCAGAACAGGCATACATTATTTACACAGCCACATACCTGTTGGTCATTTTTACTTGCTTAATCGAAATTCTTCTGTTGTAACTGTACACCCCACTGCAACCAGGACATGTCTAAAAATGGTATGTGGACCAGCCCACATACTTGTTAAATAAATAAAATAAATATTACTAACACCTGCAGCATGGCGCCTTGAGAAAACCGTTTGACCATTTCATGTGAAAATAAGAGCTGAAACGCTGGAGAAGAACAGTGATGTGGTGTATTAAGGAATAAAAGGAGAACAGTTGGCAGCCTGGGAAAATTTGGATTGCCAGACAGTTCTAATGAATGTGGATTTAGTTCTGTGAGTTACAGGGGAGGAATGGTCTCTTGTCAGATTAAATATTCCAAGACCCAAGTACACAAGCCGTTTTTTTTTTTTTTTGATATCTTGACTGCCTGTTGTAGTGGTCATAGTTTAAAAGTAAAAATACATGACCTAGGTAGACATCTTACCGGTTGCTGAAAAGATAAAGCCAAAGACAGCCTTCCACCTTACACAGAAGTCCCATATCATGCAATCCCATATCATATCATATGCATATGAAACCTGCTGCAATAATGCTTATGACAAACATGTTTACTTCTCACACTGCAAAAAAGCTTAATATGCAAATACACACACATACATACAGTAATCAGACCTTGGAACTTGATAAACAGTGAACTCACATGTCACATCAGCTAAGCCCTACCAACAAACAGCAATGTCACTATCTTCACTTCAGTGTATTTTGTTTAATACATTCAAATCCCTTTTGCTTGTGTTACAATGTTAGATAAAGAACTGTCTCCTTGGAAAAACATAAGAAAAGTGCTTTGAACCCTTGTGTACAAAACCTTTCTTGGGTATTCAAAATTCTTTCTTTCTTTGGGCAATGTCTAGCAGTACGGATATTAATAATGCCCAACCAATTTTTAATAGACGTCAGTGGAGTTCGTTCTTATCTGCAGTACAGTCCTGTCCCAAATGCTGATAACCTACCTGTGCATTCATCAGATAAGGGGAACTAAAATAAGTTGAATAGCATCTTTCTGGCTTTTCCTCCTGAACAATGCTGTCCCCACATACACAGATCACCTAAAAACCACACAACTTAACTTCACTCAGATTTCAGCGTCACATGACCTTTCCTAGAGATCTGGTATTTCATCATCAGTCTTGTTTAACAGAGCTTGGTGGTGGTTTCAGGTATTTGTCGTCTTCTTCATCCCATTCCTCTGTTGGTTAAGTTCCAACAGTAGCTGCTCAATATTTGTCAGAGGGAAGAGTTCTCCATTTCAATGGTCATCATCCCAATGTTAGCAAAACAAGCATTTAGACCAAAGCACTTCATTCTAAGCAGATGATACAGACTGTTTCACTGCTGAGCGCTGTTAAAATTATTGGTAAACTTCCTTTACTGAAATGCCATTAGTATAAATTTTACATTGAGCATTAGTAGTTCAGTATTTCTCAGATAACCAAGCTGTAGGTCTCATCAAAGCTCCACTCTTCCTTTATTTTTACACTCACTGTTATGGTTTCTAGGGGTTTGGGGATTTTGTTCCTTTGTAAGTGTTGACAATCTTGGCACTGCTTTATTATGAGAAGTTATTTTGTTAGTTAAAACCAGCATGCACCTCTACATTGTTCAGCAGAGCAATAACCTTCACCTGAAATCTCAAACAACCTATTATTACAAGTTCCTACTCCTGCTCCACAGTGCTGAAAAAAGTGGACCGATCTATGACAGAAGGCTTCAAACAAGTTGCCAGTATCGATTTAGTCAAACCTCAGACAAGAGTCTAAGCATTTTACCACAAATTCAAATTTAGTTTTGGTCTTCTTAATGATTGGTTATCTGTCCTCTGCAGGTCAGAAAAATAATTCTAAATCGGTAAAATTCACAATGCAGCAGCAAATAGCAGAATCTTTGCTGATTCATATATTACATACAGTTTGCCTTTAGCTAGTCTAGGGGAAGAGTTTGTGATTAAACCATCTAAAAATACCAATTCACTCACCTTTACCACTGACCTTACAGGACATTTTCCAAGATGCAATTTACTGACATTTAATCTAGCATCAGAGGACTTCTCTAATTTAAGTTGCGCATGCCAGTATTGGTCCTCCCAGAGGCTACTACATATCTCCCCCCCCATGGGTTCAAGTGCATTAACTGCTGAAGTGAACCTTAGCAAGTATCCGAAGACCAGTCTATTTTTAAGTTGTACACCCCCCCACATTGGACACCCAGTAGTCTATTCACATCTCCCTTCATGGGTTTAAGTGCAGCAACCACTAAAGTGAATCTTGGGTAGTGCAGCATTTCCACAGCTGTTGTAGTTCACATGCCCTCCCATTTGTATACTGCTTGTCAGAATGTAGGATCTATATCTCAAAGGTGGGGCAGTAGCAAAGCCCCACTATTCATGCAGTAATCTGTCTGCAGTTCTACTTTCCTCTCTCCCTCTCTTCTGTTCCCATGTTCCTTTACTGAAAAGAAAGGCCTTGGCCCTGTTTGTTTTCATGTATATGACTATCACTAACAATGCACTTGTAGGCTAGGCTGCAGCAATCAAGGAGGTAAACTCCCTCAAGTCTTGCAGCAACACGTTTACAACCCTTCTAATGTTTGTACTTTGGCAGTCCAAGTGCAAAACATTTGCTGACAGGCCCTAGGAATTCAAACACTTTGCTGTGCTGCAATTTTGTTTTTCAGTCTTTTACTGTTACAGTTTAATAGTAATTTTGCTTACAGATACTGTTCCTTCCCTCCTGTTTACCTTCTAAGGAATTCAATTGGCCACAGTGAACTGCACATGCACACACTGATAGGCTATTACTTGCTAGATGATTCTGCTTTACTACCCCCCCCCCCCAATTCCCAGCTGCCGCAAGGCAGATACTCTTATGCTTAATGGCCACACTCATATTTACTGTTCCCACATGAATCCATCAGCCACACTAATGGCACTCTAGTGCAACCCCCTCATACTTCTAATTACACACTTTCCACCTCCTTTTAATATCCCACATGGTAAACATAAAACCAACAATCACAATACACTCAACTTTATTAAGGCAAAGCACTTTCCAAAACACTACTCATCACAATCTCCTTGTCTAGCACTAATCCCTTGCCTGGAAAAAATATATTTGGGGAAACATCCTTGTCTCTCTTCTTCAATGATCTTATACGATACACAATTCCTGCCTTTACTTCCAATATTACAGATGTTACTCCAATCTATACCTGACCAACAGAGGCTTTCATCACTACCCTATTTCATTAACTTCCACCAATGCCTACCTCCAAATGCAAACACATGAGACACCCTATCTTACATACCACAGACAAATAACTCACCTATCAAATTCCCCCAAACTCTCCACCAGCATGCACTTGCCTTGGTCAGTCCGTATCTTTCTCAAACATATCCCATACTCAAAAAAAAAAAAAAAAAAATTTTATCATCTTTACATTCTTAGCAAAATACACTCCAACAATTCTCATAATTTACTAAAGACCTGTACTGAAACTAATCCTGAACCATACAACAGCTTTAAACCACATAACTCCATCTTCCCAAACTCTCTTTATGTTGCCAACTTAATATGGAAAGCATTAAAACCAAGATACACCTGATTAGCACATATCTCACATTAGTAGCCATCTATTCTTTCCAGGAGTGGTGGGTGGTAGAACTCGCCCTTCTTACCCTTCAATTTAAATCCCACCTTAACCTATATGCACTCACTCATATCAAATGCACATCAAACTCTCAAGCCAACTGTATCATAATTAAAATCCTAATGACTTCAAATGACCCCATACACCTATCAAATGTCTACCTCCAACTGCCAATGTCACTTATCAAATTAAAACATCTCTTCCATGATATAATGCCCACAGAACCTACTATCTAAACCTGGTTAATTTAGGTGACTTTAATCTAAACTTTCTAGGTCTACTCTTTAATAACACCACGGTGTACTTGGATGACCTTGGCCTCATCCAATTTGTAAGACAGCCTACCTATCCTTACATTAAATCAGAAAAATCACTCCCGCCTAGAGCTTATCATTACCACCACACCAAAAAAAAACCCTCCAATATCTTTACCTACCCACCTCCTTTTAGAACTCACCACCACAAATATTTTAGCATTAATACGTCAATACAATCCCCTCCAAAACTACAGTATTCTAGCAAAAATATATGTAAAATATCAATATCTTAAATGCTTACCTATCATCTCACAACTGGTCTCTTATCCTTAACTCTCAGGACCCAAACTGGGTTGCAGAATACTTAACCACTATGGTCTTAAATCTTCAGAACAGTTTCTTAAAGTACCTAGATATAGAAAGAGTTAAAAGTTCTGAAGGACTTTGGAAACATTACACCTCTTCTGAATCCAAGCAAAGATTTACTAAATTTCACAACCTTTTCTAACAAGTCATCCAGAGACAAAAAAACTCTGTATGAAATCACATCAACTTCTAATGCACAAACCCAAACACTTTTGGAAGGAAGTTAGTCTCCTAACCGACTATCAGTCAGCTGCCAACAACTGCTAATCCATCTCAACTCTTCACGCCTTACGCAAATTCACTTTCTCCAAGTTTATAAATTTAGCAACTTACTTCCTGTGTTAGCTTTCTCTACCAAACCTGATCCTTCCCCTCAGTCTCCACCACCATATACACCACTTTTTCACTTCAGACCAATTCATTCCAAAACTATTGAGCATTTTTTCCACCAAAATTCCACTTGATGACTTCTGAATCTAATATACTCCCCCTTCTGATTCACCTACCACAGTAAAGGCTACATCTTAATCCTCCTGCTCACATCTACAACCTCTGTCTCACAAAAAGCATTATGCCCCTATATACAAAAAAGCTCTAATCAAACCACCTCCAAACAACTCAACCACTCACCTGAGTGTCTAAACTCTATTATTCTCACTTGGATGAAGATTCTTGAAAAGTTAATCCACACCTAACTGTCCACATAAATGGAGCAATACAAACTTCTGTCTAAGCAGCATGGCTACTGGTTATGCAACAGTACAAGGACCTCACTAGATCCATTTCCACTGACCTAACCAAAGCCTTTGACTTGATTATCTACTCCTTTATTTGGTACCATAGGCTTCACATTAGAGTAAAGCCCTGATATGCCTCCCCATGGTTTCAAGACTTTGTCTCCAACACTTTTTTTTTTTTTTAATAAGCTTAGAATCTTCACATCTCCTAAAGCCCTGGAGAAGGCGTCACTCAGGTGTCTATCCTAACCCCTCTTCACTCCTCCATTTTTATAAATTCCCTCATGACCACTCCCACTTACCATTTACCCTTTTGTTTTATGTGCTGATGACAGGGGCCTATTAAAAATCAGGGTCGCTATTAGAAGAACGGAAGTCCAAAATATCTAACGCTGTAAACAGCGAAAATGCCGGACATCAATGTGTTTTTTTGTGAGATTGCGGTACAGTGAAGATTGGGAAATCTGCCCTTTCCTCACTGTAGTGTGATCTCGGAGTTGGTATATATTCTATAATTAACAGGGGGTGGGGGTGCAACCTCCCACAATAAAGGGCTCAATGGTCAGCATTTTCACTGTTTACAGTGTTTGATTATATGAACTTCCGTTCATATAATACAGACCCAAAACTCAGGCCCTTCTCTCTCCATTACTTACTTATTTTTAAGAGGACCTTCACAGCTTTGCTGAATGGATACATACTCCTAAACACCTCCAAAACCAAGGCCATGCTCTCCAGTACCAGGCAAAGACTTTTACTATAAGATTTTGGAGGTGTGTAGGCCTTAACAACAAAATCATTGAGACAGCTATCTCCTTCTAAAACATTGGCAACTGGCTTGAGTCTCTCAATTTCCAACTAAATTAAAAAAAAAAAAAGGCCAAAAATTAAATGGGCCAGAAAAAAATCAACTTTTCATATCTGCCAGGTTCACTGTATGAAAAGGTATTCTACTTGCAAATCTTGAATAGTCTACATTTAACTACAGTAGCCTCAAAGAAAGATATTACAGCACTATAGTCAGTAACAATTTGCCATTTCATAACTGTCTTCCACAAAGGGAATATATACACTCCAGAAAGATAAATGGCTACCTATTAAACAAAGGGCAGAAATCCTACTTGTCTCACCCTTATTTAAGATTCTACATCAGGACACCACCTCACTAGCATTAAAGCTTATTCATAAAATACCCTCCTACTATCTGAAGAATCAGTTAAACACAAGTCCTAAACCACTTACTCCCAGAAGTAGCCTTCACAGCACAAAACACAGTTTCTCCACTTTACGTTCCTCACTATAGACATCCCTGCCAGGCAATCTCAAACACACCTCTTGCTCAGAATTCAGGTCACGGCCTAAGGCCCAAGTTCAAAGACAAGCTCACTGCAATTCACTGCAGGTCATATCATTTAATTCCTCACAACCATAACATCTCCACCCAGCACACACCACCTCTCTCTTTATAATATTGTTATGCCATATTTCCCTACTTATTACATTCTTCACCCCTATCTCTAGCCTTAAACAGAGATTATATAGTGAAGAGCACAGGTAACATATCCTGACTGTGTAAACATGCTTGCTAAAAATCATCTATTTGATCGATCCACTTATGTGGTTACCAAATGTATGCATCATTATTTATCAAATGTTAAGTGACTCAGCAGTGTGACCTAAAAGGGACCATTTTAATCCACAGACTTTTGATATAAATAAGTAAAACCATACACATTTACTTTTCCCTGGAAGTTTAGTACAGATGGCTGAGGTCATTATCTAGTAAAGGGCATAGCTGTGGATGCAATTCTCATGCTCTCTACTTGCATACTTCATGACAAGTCATCTGAGCGGCCCCTGTGCCATTCATGAAAAGTACTTTTGAGGGCCCAGCTGGTTAAAAGACAGACACTGCTGTAACACAGAATGCACTGCAGAAACAAGATAAAATTATTACAAATCCATGCATGGCTAAAGAGCTTACAGGCAAGCAAACCAGCACACACAATAGACTGCAGGCTTGTACTTTCAAGTGATATCACTGAGTTGCTGCAGGAGGGTTTTCTTAGGTGGCCTCTCAGTTAGCAAGCTGAGATGAAAAAGAGTTATTGAGATATTGTAACTTGGATAAGATCATTCCAGAATATGGGGCATCTAACAGAATGCCTTCCTAAGGGAGGTGAAAAGCATATGGAGAATGTCAAAAGAGAAGCAGAAGAAAGATTACTAATAGATGGGCTAGCAGAGAATGCAAGCAACAAAGGACACTTGCTGACATTTGTCAAACAGCTGACGAGCTGATTTCAAAGTTAGCCAGTTAGTTTTATAAAGGCATTGGGAAAAGCAGACTGAATCTGAAGTAATTCTTTTAACAGCATTTGAAGTTTGTGATACCTTTGAAAGTGAGGCTGTAATGAGGGAAGGAAAGTTATAATCACGAGCAGATCCAAAACAACTAAATAGACCTGGACTCAGAAACAGTGAGAGAGAGGAACAGAAGTGAGAGATACAGAAAGGGGAAATACAGTCCTTAGAGACATATATTTTTGCAGTACATTTAAAATGTACCTCTTTACAGTCTTATTCCATTAGTTATGTCACATTAGAATTGCTCCATTTCCGCTAGTAATGGCTGTAGTTTTTTTCTGTAATTTTAATTTGCAAAATTCTAATAAGGTAGTTTGAGTGTGTGTGTGTGTGTGTGTGTGTGTGTGTGTGTGTGTGTGTGTGTGTGTGTGTGTGTGTGTGTGCAAAATAGCATGTGTTTCTGTTTCCAATGAGTAGGGCTTTAGTTAATTTGCAAAGGTTCTTATGAATGGCTTGACCTCATGGGTGGTTTTGCCTGTGTCTGTGATGTGTGTGCAGTTTGAGAATTTTGTTTTGTTTTTATACAGTAGCTGTACAGAAATTTTTCTGGCTTTGCTGACAGGCAAACAATGTAAATCAGCTTGTGAAGATGTTATCAAGAGAGTAGATAAATACCTCTGACATAATTTAGTGGGGATGGGCTATTAGAATTTTGTGTGCATACACATACATATACGTATGTACATTTGCACATTATGTATGTTTATATTTCTAAATTGAAGTTGCTGAAATTTTGACGTGTTTTTATCTAATATGCATTTTATGCAAGCCGCGCGGGGGGGGGGCACCTTGGGAAAACCTGGATTCAGCAAGGGAGACGAGAATCAAAAAAGTTTGGGAGCCACTGCTATAAACTAAAGCTATGGCTTCAGTTTATGCAGTTCCTGTTTGCAAGGTAAAATCACGCCATATGCTGTTTTTTGAAATTTACCTTCATCATACTATAATCTGATAATAGTATGCAGATTAAAAATGTACATATGTACCAGTCTCAAACCAACTGTCTGAAGATGGAGAAGGAAGTACCAGCACTATAGTAAAGGAGCTCCACAAACCAAAGTTTACATCATGTAATGTAGTTCACTGAATACTCCAAAAGTCTCACAACATAGTAATGTGACATGAAACATATGATCTGAAATGCAATGTTACTCACAACTATGAGAAGCGAAGTGAAATGTTACTTTTACATTTGTTAAAAACCAAGGAACTGGTGCTCAGTCAGAGAAATGTTCATGAACTGAAGCTCTCCTGCCATCAGATGGACTGGTGATTAAGATGTACTTTACTATGCTTTTTACTTCTTATGATAATCATAGTCACACATGAACAACAGGTTTGCAAAGTTAAGGGGGGCCGACTGTGTATTAAACTAAGTGCAATCACTTTTAGCTAACCAAAGTTAAATGGTCACCAATGTTTCCAGCAGTGGGCAGTACACATGTCTGAGACCATAAAGCTGAAATACATTACTCTGGCTATTTCTTTCACTTGCATTATAGTTAAACATCAGAGGTGTACACAGTCAGTTTGTAGAGTGGAGAGACAAGATGTGTATGAAGGCAATGCACATTATGTTTAACAGATCATAGTAAGGTGACTTGTCAATATTGCTTGTCGTGGAGGAGCAATGCACACATCTGACAGCAACAAGGTGAAATATATTACTATAACCATTATTTCATGTCTTTTATTTGTGTTAAGTTTTTTGTGGATTATTGCCAGTCAAAAGAGGTAAGCCTTTTCACAAGGGGCATATTGATCAGAGGTCAGTGTGTAAATGGAGCCAAAAATAGCATTTGTGGTATTTGAGGAATAAAATGAAGGCATAACCCACTCTAAAACTGGTACTTTATTATCAATTTCACAATATCCTTTCTGCAAATAACTTTAGACTTAGCTCATAGTAATGCTACACAATTCCTTTTTCACAATGCAATACATGCTACACAACATTAATATGTTTGGGCACTAAACTGCAATATATTTGTCCCTTAAAGTTACGCTTGCATGAAAATTTAAAATGCCTAAAAGAAAAAAAAATATTAACGAGAACTGTGAAAAGGCTTTCAGAAATTTAGCATGTAGTTCATTCATTACTTCTTTATCTAAAAGCACAGCTTAGACTGGTTTATAAATGAAGATTTATTTAAACATTTTACTAGAAAATGTCAAACTGTTTAATTCAATATTGATGTACACCATTTTCAGGCTGCATTATATTCTGGTTCCATAAAAGATGAGTATATGACTTCTGCTCAAGGAGAAAAATGCAGCATATTCTTGACATGCATATTTACTTGTTATTATGTCAGGAACATTTTCTCACTTTTATTTGGTTTTGACAACCAAAACTCCCTGAACTTAAAAGGGCAGTGTAATGAGGCCAAACACAGTACAAAGCTAAAGCTCGTATGTTCAAATACAATTTCTTTAAAGTTTTGTTACTAATTCTCAAAGGAGGACAGATTTGGCTTTTTCTACATAGGTACTAAAAGGATTTTAAACTTATTTGACAATTACAGCCTGGTATGGTAGATTATATAACTGATTTCCATTAGGAATGGTTATATAACTTCTGCTGAAAGCTGGGAATACAGCACATGTTCACACTAGATGTATAATTTGCTGTAATTAAATTAGACATAACAATCATGTACACTTTTCCAAAAATGGAACTTCTGTCACAAAACCATGCCATACCTAAAACTCCGACAGTTTCAAGGGTCATGCTCAGTACTGAACTACATTTAAAGTCTTAAGGGTAGAATGAGCGTCTTATGAATATTCTGTACATCTCTCTGCCTAAAGTTAATTCTCTGGAAGTTTAGGCAGCTTGGCCTCTCTCTTGTAAGTAACAGCAGACTTCTACAGTGACTTCAAGAACATCCACCATTATCCACAGTTTTCAAGGCAAAAGGGGAAACAAAAGCAAGTTGGGAAGGGTTTCTTCCATAGCAAATGTGTGCGCAAACACACATACCTATGGAGAATTCAAAGTCCCTAATATACTTACTGCATGTCTTTAGAGCATAAGGAAAGTTTTACTAAGAATGCTCAAAAAGACTGACAAATGGCTTTAACTGACATCAGGGTTTTTTACCATGACAGCCTGCAAGCTGCATTATGCTGTTTCCATCAGTGATTGGTACATGACTGTTGTTTAGGGTGAACAATGCAGCATGTGTTCAGAAAACATCTGTACTGAGTTGTCATTACATGAGAGCACAAGAGGTAAAAATCATCTCTCTCTATACTTATCTTCCTCTCTATCTATATGTACATGCATACGTATATATATATATATATATATATATATATATATATATATATATATATATGTATTTATAGGTTCACTTTATAATCCCGAATTCCTGAAATATCGAATTTCAAAATCTCAAGATCATAAAGCCGAAACCCTAAAATCCCAAAATCCCAGAAGTGCGAATTTCAAAACTGGGACTCCTACATTAACCATACACAACACAAATACACACACCTTCCCACCACACACAAACACACAAACCTACAGTACATACAAGATGGGTGTCAAGCACCCCTGCACCTCCATACCCCCCTACTTAAGTATACTAACTCCAAGGTCACACTGCGCAGACAAACACACGAAAACACCCCCGTACAAGCTACATTCCCCTCTCGCACACACATCACAGTAACAAAACAAACCCTTAAACATAAATACTTACCTGAACATTCAGCTATCCATTCACACAGAGCAACACAAGAAGTGCTAATTCAACATCTACGTACTTCAGGATTTTGAAATTTGCGCTTCTTGGGTTTCGGAGTTTTTGGCTTTATAATCTCCGGATTCTGAAATTTGATATTTCAGAATTTCGGGATTATAAAGTGTTACCATATATACATATACACACACATATATACATATACATATATCTATATATCTATATATATATATATATATATATATATACATATATATACATATATATACATATATATATATATATATATCTATATATATATATATATATATATATATATATATATATATATATATAGACATAGATATAAAGATATATATATATACACACACACACACACACACACACACAAACACATACATGTGTATATTATATAGGTTTACACTGAAAACCTTAAAACTGCGTCGGTCGACCGGCATGTGGTTGACTTGCAGTTTTCAAGTAGACAGAACGTCAAACCAAAATGAATCAACTACACTACAGCGAATGGGTAGTGCAATTCAAGCATTTGGGTTCGACATTGTGCAACAAGATTGCAGTTCAGTGACGAACAAGAAATCAGCACATTTTCTCACTGTAGTGCAATCTCAGAGTTGGTATATTTAATGTGCAGGGTGTGCGCATGAGGGAGGGTGGAGGGGAGCATAACTCCCTAGCAAAATAGTAGAATTAAAGTACCATTGACTTTAACAGTACATTAATGTGCATAGCAGGAGGGGGATGACATCACCTCCTGCTATGCCAAATACATTGAACCATGGTTGTCTATGTATTCATTTTCACTTTGGCTTAAACTTTCAGCATTCTGGACTGAGCATTTCGGTTGACATTCTAAAAGGTCGACCAAAGCGGATTCGATAAACACACACACGAGTACAGAATATTTCTGTCATGCAAGTTATACTTGCCCTTTCCAAATTTAGGCAATAATGACTATTACATTTTTTCCCAGATATCACCAGTTAAGGTGATTCTGCAACAGGCAGTCATAAAACATTTTCTTATAACACTTTAAACAATTTTAGAGCCATTGTCCTGTACTGTTAAGCATTAGCAGAAGACCTACATAGGCATTTTTCACTGTTTTGCCTTTTGCCATTCAGTTCCTGACAAACGCTTGCTTGACATTTTGTTTTCCTTAGCTGACAAACTCATCTTATACATATATTTATACATATATATATATATATATATATATATATATATATCTACATATATATATATATATACCTATATATATACATATATATATATACCTCTACATATATATATCTATATATAGATATCTATATATAGATATATATATATATATATATATATATATACCTATATATATATATATATATATATATATATATATATATATATATATATATATATATATATATATATATATATATATATATATATATATACCTATGTGTGTGTATATATATATATATATATATATAAGAACAGCATTCAAAAATTAGTAAATCACACCAACTCTTGCAGTACTTCAGCGCTTTCATTTTATTTATCATCAAGACTTCTTCAGAAAGACACGTTTCATAAGTATGAGCAACCATGGTCACTTCCTTTAAATACATTAGTTCTAGCAGGCCATTTAAATTAACAACAGTGTGCTTTTCATTAACAAAAAAAAAATATA